>NW_015542451.1:1652554-1662316 GCF_001515605.1 Sinocyclocheilus anshuiensis
ATATGAAGACTAATTTATTGTTTATATTATATAGTTACACGATATATATATATATATATGTGTGTGTGTTTATGTATGCATGTATATATATACACACACACACACACACACACACACACACACATGTATAAAATGAGGTGCATTATAAAAAAAAAAAACGAAATAAATTCCCACTAACCTGGGGATCACCATTTGGAGGTGTAGGACCAAATGGAGGATCAATCACATAATCTATGGAATAAAAGGTCAGAGGACTGATTCAGAACCATGAAAATATGGAGCTATCTTTCATTAATAAGATTAACAAACATTTATGACTTCCATTGGTGCTCAAAAGATCAGCAGTTAATGTGCATTCAGAAAGTTTCATTATTCATATTTGAATGCACATAAACAAAATGTAATATCAGAAAGTGCAATTAAGTGTAAAACAATTTCAGCTTTAAAAAAGTGTAATTAGCTAAAAAGCAATAAAAACAAGAAGCAAGAACATCCTTAATCCCTCAGAAAATCCACGTGCTTGTGCTCCAGGTCTCTGAGGTGATGATGGCAGGCCATGAAAGATATTTCCCCGAGCATGTGCTTAAGTGTTCGCACACTAGAGGGCGACAGAGCTAGTGTGACCGCAAGGTGCACAGCATGACTGAAGCAAAGCTGCGGAGTGTACCGTCGGGGCAGATGGGGCAGCATTCTCCGTCGGGAATCTCTGGATTGGCACATTCTGCTGTATCTTCGCAGATCACCTCGTCGCACATGACCGTCCCGCTGTCGCAGACGCAGATTTGGCAGGGCTCAGGTTTCCACACATCCTTGTCGTTGTAATTCTGACCGTCCAATGTACAGCTACCGAATGAGCCTGTAAGGACAACAGATGTGAATTAGCACAGTAACTCATCATTTTACCTTCAAAGTTTAAAGACACAGAAATTCTAAACATGAACTAAATCACTAAATATGTAGCTAACTAAACTAAATTCATTTAAAATATGTTGCTAGGGATTAACTCAAAGGCGAAGTGTTCTATTACAAAAAAGAAGTTCAAATCGACAATTTAAATGCTTTCTGCTTAAAACATCTAAAAACATACACATCCGTGTAACCTTCAAGGGAACAAATCATGCTTTTTATAACCTGAAGGCTCAATAAGAGCAATGATGATAAGAGTTTCACTCTTGCATATGCAGAAAGCCTCTGAACTAAACAGCAAAGATGATTGTCATCCAATATAATCACGCATACTGATCTAGTGTGATGCCGTATTAATTATTTACTTACTGTTTAATTAATATTTTAGAAATAAGAGGTAAATGAAGCTAAAATGGCCTAATGGGGCGTGATGCACAATGATGATGAGTATGCAGGAAAGGCCTGCATCCCCTCAGACCCATGCAGTATTAAAATCCACCGCTTGGTGGCGCCAAAAGCTGGCAAAAAAGCCGTCACGCCCTGAACATTCGCAAACTAAATGCGTTTTGGAATTCTAAATTGTAATTCTGTTGTTACATTTTAGCAGCCGTGCAGGATAAAACTGTCGAAACGTAGTTGACGGATGCTAGTCTATCGGTGTAATCCAAAGTCCGTAACACAACTTGTAACACAAGTCCGCGTGCGGCAAGATGGAAAAATGACAATTTCTAGAAGATAAAAAATGCTGATGAGAATAAAAAGGTAGTTTTTTCCTCCTCAAGACATTCCCAAAAAGTTTTAGATTGCAGGTCACTTGTAAGCAAGACAGTTGAAAATTCCCCTCTTGAGTTCTCCAATCTCCTCAGTCAAGCATCTGTGCAAATCAGGAGTAAAAATCATATACTCACTATCATCCTCTCCTTGTCCTCTCACCACAAGGACCGCTGCGGCGAGCAGCAGCCCTAACCGGATATCCACAAAGCTGAACATGTCTAAATATTAGACATGTAGACTCTTTGAGGCAAGAGGAATCCTGTTTTGTCCTCAATCATACACGTAGGGTCTGGTCTGTGTAACTCCAATCCAGACCCCAGCAGAAACTCCCTACTGCCTAAACAAATGTTTGACCCTGGCTTTTATATGCCAAAGTTTTGGGGAGGTGCTGAGTGCGCTAGATATCTGCTACATGTTCAAGTCAAAGCGAGTCCCTCCTTCAGCCAAGACGAAGGGCCGCCTTAAAACATGTCAAACTATTTGGAGTCCTCATTACAACGTGGACATTTTGAAACATGGAGAAGTGTGTCGGGGATTCTGGATATCGTGATTGTATTTTCTGAATCTCTGGATGGTTCGATTCAGTGTGTTTCATTTTCACTCGGATAAGTTGGACCCTCTTGGTGGATGTGATCATTTTATTGCTTTTTACCAACATTAGTTGTTTTAGTCACCAAATGATGATCATATTCTGCAGTTTCTTTGTACATGAAGGTGAACTGAGTTACTGCAATCAGCATGCATGCTACGTTTGAACAGAATTATGGTTTGAGGGAGATTTATGGATAGAAAATGGGATGAAGCATTGGATTTACTCTTTTTTTAAATGTTCAAACATGAACGTTCAGTCGTCATTTACTCACCCTCATGTCATTCCAAACCTTTATGATTTTCTGTTTCTGTGGAAGCACAAAAGAAGTAGATGTTTTGAAAAATGTCCCAATGTTTTTTTTGTGTGTTCACACAATGAAAGTCAACTCGTTTTGGACCCCGTTGTCCTTTAAAATGTCTTCATTTGCATTCCACAGATAAAATAAGTGAGTAAATTATGAGAGAAATTTCATTTTTGGGTGAACTATCTCTTAAGACTTTGTCTTCTGTGAAAAATGTCTCAGTGATAACTCATTTTAGACCTGAACATCCTTCAAAATATCTTATTTTGCATTTAACAGATAAAAAGAATGTCAGTGAGTGAGAAAATATTGACCAAAAATTCATTTTGGGGAGAAATATCCCTTAAACATGACCATATAGGCCCAACTGGACCTTTCTGGTTTTAGATTATTAGCCACATAATTTGAAGGGTAAAATATATTTTCATATTAGTCCATTAGAGAACTTGCTCCTGCAATGATCTCAGAAAGATGATGACTAAAAGCTACTAACAAAGGCTTATTTATTTATTTAAAGAATACCCACAGGGTTATAAACAAATACACTTACATATTTTTAAACAATGACAAACAGAAATACTAAAACTTCAACTAAAATTAAAATGAAGACAGAAAATATTCATCCTCTTCACAAAGGCATGCCACAGTTGTTATAAAGTGATAAATGTTCAATGTTTTAGCCATAGACAGAACAACAACATAACATGGATATTTGTGCAAATGTCCATTGCATGCCTGAACATATGAGCAAAGCTGTGAGCCATTAGCTTTCCCATATGCAACATGTTAAGCAGAGAGAAGACCGAGATAACCTGAGAGAAAGAGAGAGAGAGAGAGACAGAAGAACATCTGGCATCATATCAAACCATACTCATTGCTCTGTGGACACGTTGCAACTTCAAGCTCCATGGCCCTGTCTGACCTCCTTTCTCTTTATGTTTTATCATTTATTGCCTGTTCACTATCACTTTTTTAAATTGCAATAGGAATGATAAGTGCAACATGTAAAGATTTAGCCAATAATAACAGAAGATGAACATGAAAAAGTGGTTCTAAAACAATGTGGATTGATCTGAAATCAGTTCACCGGATTCAAGATGCTTGGGTAAAACAAAACAGCATGTTTTTTATTCCTATTTCTCTGCATTCTCACTAAGGTTGAATTATAGCATTTAACAACACATGTACATGCCTGAGGATTGTTTTCAAATGCCCCAGGATGTTCGACTGGCTCACACGTTAGCAAAGACTTCTATCATCTTTTATTGTGTGGCTGGATATAGCAGAGTAGATGGATCCTATCCCAGGAAAACCATATGTTGATGCTGGTTTTATACAGCCAGGCAGAAATCTGAAACCATGCCTTATCAAAGCTGAGATTAACAACCTTTTAATGTTACCACCAGTCTAAAACAGAAATAAGCACATTTTGAATGGAATATTGAATTGTTTAATTTTGCGGCTTCCAAAGTCGTCTCACATATTTATTTATTTCCTATTCTATATGATATATATATATTTTTTCCAAATGGCCAGACTGCAACAGTGCAAATTCTGTTAAATGAAGTTTAAAATCAAATATCAAAGACACGAAGGCTGTGTCTCAAATCCTTGTAACCTTTGGGCATAATCAGCACTGTCTTAAGATTGTGGTCCTTATTTCAGTATGGAACTGCTGTTTTAGCTACTAATGTCAACACTGAGTGTCTCGTATGAGTGTTAAAGTGAATGTGAGGAGGTTGTTATTGATGATGAACATCTCAAATCAGACACTTATTGCCCATGTATGCAGCAGGTGGTGAGTGAGCTTGTTTTGAGACACAGCTGTAATTTCTGTCCTTCTGGATGAACCCTCTAAATGGCCTACTATATCCAAGGAAACTGTTTTCATATAAAAGAATCTGATTATTATCAATGTTGAAAACAGTTGAGCTGCTTCATGTTTTTGTGGAAATCATGATACATTTTTTGAATTCTTTGATTAATAGAAAGTCCAAAAAACAGCATTTAATTGAAATCTTTTGTAACATTATAATAATATGAATTAACTGTCACATTTAATCAATTTAATGCATCCTTGCTGAATAAAAATATTCAAAACAATTTTACTGACCCCAAGCTTTAAGCTCCAAACTTTGTCTCCACTCATTAATTTTTTTAATTTAACTGTATGCTAATGAACTCGGGTTAGTTCACCCAAAAATGAAAATTCTGTCATTAATTACTCACCCTCGTGTTGTTCGAAAGCCGTAAGACCTTCGTTCATCTTCGGAACACAATTTAAGATATTTTTGATTAAATCTGACGGCTCTCTGTTGTCTCTCGTTGCGTCACACGCTCGCGTCATGGTACTGTCGTGAACGCGCGTCCACAAGTGATGCAGTAGAGACGAAAACGTGGAATAAAGTCGTTATTTTTTATTTCTTTGCGCAAAAAAGTATTCTCGTAGCTTCGTAACTTTACAGTTGAACCACTGATGTCACACGGACTACTTTGTCGATCATCTTGGTACTTTTCTGGACCTTGAATGTGGTAGTTACCTTGCCGTCTATGGGAGGGTCAGAGAGCCCTCAGATTTCATCAAAAATATCTTAAATTGTGTTCTGAAGATGAACGAAGGTCTTACAGGTTTGGAACAACACGACGGTGAGTAATTAATGACAGAATTTTCATTTTTGGGTGAACTAACCCTTTAACCTAATTATATTTTTCCAATAATTACAACAGTTCAGCCTTTTTAATAATAATGTAGATTTTACAGTAATGAGCTGTTTTATTTTATTAACACATAATGTGGTATGAATAAGAAAATGCTACCTCTTTGTTTGTTTGTTTGACAAATTGGTTTCAGTAATATTTTGTGTATATACTAAACATGCAGCAGGCATCATCATCATCATTATTTATTCATTAATATTTAATTCTAAGCCCAATCATTCCATCCCTGTACAGCAACATACAATCACTTTTCCCCTTTAAACTGTATTAACTAACTTTCTCGATAGTGAGAACATTTTCTTATTGAGAGATGGGAACGACAGTACAGATTGGGCAGGGCGAGGTTTAAATAGAAGTGGTAATTTTCAGTGTTTTTGTTTTACAGCAGTTGCAGTAATATGCGCCTCTGTGGCAAGTGTTTGGCAGAACTCAGACCGGCGGTCGGGATGGAGTTATACAAGGCCAGCACAGCCTTCTCTGAACCAGGTGTCTGAACCATTACTTTATTGCTGATAAACACTAAAATATGACTAAAAAGTCACCTTTCACCCTCAATCCAGCTGCATTTCCTCTCCAATGCTTTTTGCAAATTTCAGTGTTCCCCCACATTGGAGACCAAACAAAGACACCACAGAACTGCCCAAAAGCCACTCAAACGCTGATCACATCAAGCCAAAACACACTTTTAGATAGAATTTAAATAACAAGCACATAAACAAGCAAACAGCTAACGCTATACAAACAACTACACCAGCCAATAGTCAGTGAAATCTGCAACACGTTTGTTTGTCTCAGATTGAATTAGGCTCACACACCAATCTTCATAAAATCATTGGTACTTATTGTAGAAAACATAATTGGGGGATTTTCTGGCTTATTCTGGTGCAGAACTGCCCAACAAAGTGTGGGTCAATCTGAAATCAAGAATGTGCAACAAAATGCCATGTAATGTAAACGTACCCTAAATTTAAAGAAATAAATGACCAATTAATGATTTTCAAACAGGTTTCCTGAACACTCCCCCAGTCCGCCATTGGTCAGACAAATAGTCAAGCCCCGCCCCAAACTTACACCATTGGCTTCTGTGTCTGCCTGATCAGAACAGTCAATCAATGGAGTAAATGTTTTAGTACCTCACTCTTATAAAGTGACGTCCTGGACGTGACATATGTTCTGATGGGAAGTGGAATTTTTGGATAGTGTTTAGTACACTGGGAGATGGTGGGGATACCTCAGCCGTTCTCTTTTACAAGCACAGCCATGAAACACATGTTTCTACTTGCTGCAGTTGAATCGCTGCGAGAGACCATCCACTCCAAACCCTGATTCCTTTCTTCATTCTGTCCAACAGTCCTCGCTTCATCTTTACTTTCCCTGACTTTGCTGTTCCTAATGTCCAGTCAATCACACTCTAAGGGCCTCTGATAGATCTAAACGTTTGAGTGCACTGCAAGAGCATAGTTTAGCAGTTGCACAGTTGTTTAGAAAATTTCTGCTGGATTACGAATGCCTTGAGTTCTGATCCAAATAACTTGGATTTTTTTAGGCATTGAATGAACATTTAAATTGAACTCAAGATTCTCAAGAATGCAAGATTCACAATATGAGATTGACACTGCATAGCCTATAACACATATAAAATTTGAGTTAAAAACGTGGACTCCATAACCAGACGTCTCCGTTGGTGATGCTAGAGCAAGATCTGAGTCTGACTAATGCTTTCCTTATTCGTGTCCAACTTTTGTTTGCAAAATGTTCAAACCCAGTCTGTAGCATTCCAGAAGCTCTGCACGTTATTCTCACATGCTGCATACTTACGAAAAAAATGTTTTGTCAAGTTTGAACTTGGCATGGCCTCTGCTACATCAAAATGAATTTAGTGTTTTGCTAGAGTAAAACTTATTTGACAAGCTTGTGAAAAGAAGTACACTTGGCATACTTTTTGAGTACACTTAAAAGAATATACTTAAAAGAATAGGCTACTTGTGTGAACTGTTTTTGTACACCTAACTGCATGTTATTAACAATTAAATGTAAATATAGTTTAAATTTATATTAAATGCAATTATTTGAACTTAAAGAGTGTTTTTGACCCACTTAAATAGGACTTAAGTACATTGTAAAAAAAAAAAAGGGATTTTCAAAGTTCTAAAACATTATTATAATATGTAATTATTTGTAAGCTTTGTAATTATTTGCAAAATTGACTAAATTCTGAGTGATGTTTTTCACTGTGCATCTTTATATGTAATTTCACAATGACTTCTATTGAAATATGGTTAAAGTGTGCTGCTGAATGTACTGACACACATTTATGGTAAACTAAAACATACTTTAATATCATTTATAAAATTATATTACAAAATTGTATGTCATGTATTTAAATATATGTGACCCTGGACCACAAAACCAGTCATTAAGGGTCAATTTTTTGAAATTGAGATTTATACATCATCTGAAAGAATAAATAAGCTTTCCATGGATATATAGTTTGTTAGGATATGACAATATTTGGCTGAGATACAACTATTTGAAAATCTGGAATCTGAGGGTGCAAAAAAAATCGAAATACCGAGAAAATCGCCTTTAAAGTTGTCCAAATGAAGTTCTTAGCAATGCATATTACTAATCAAAAATTAGGTTTTGATATATTTACGGTAAGAAATTTACAAAATATCTTCATGGAACATGATCTTTACTTCATATCCTAATGATTTTTGGCATAAAAGAAAACTCGATAATTTTGACCCATACAATGTATTGTTGGCTATTGCTACAAATATACCCCAGCGACTTAAGACTGCTTTTGTGCTCCAGGGTCACATATGTAATTGCATATTTGTAATGATAAAGTTGCAATTTAGTACATTTAATTTAAAACATTTACTTTAAAATAAAAAAACACCCTACAGTTAAAATTATAATAAAATATTTCACATGTGCTTTAGTATGTTACTCAAAACATCAAAATTAGTGGATTCTATAAAGCAAAACAAAATAGGACTAAAACAATAATTTAAAATGTATTCTGAAGTAAAACTTTTAATTTTACATGATTACAAAGTGCATTTTTAAAAGTGTATGTAAGTGTGCTGAGAAACAGTGGTGAAAGTCTGTACCTTTTATCTATTATTTCATTATTATTATAGTGCAAGTACACTTACAAAAAAACTTTTAAGATTTGAAGTACACTACAAATGCACATTCAAGTGCACTTCGTTCTCACAAGAGTAACTGTTGAAAGAAATACTTATGAAAACATGAAAAGCTCTCAGTGAGCAACTATTTTTACACTTTAAAACAAATATTAATCAGTATTTCTGTCTATTGCATTGTTTTAGTTTTCAGTTGTTCACTGATGTCAACCAGGCCATGTACCCTGATCCGCCCACTCTCTCTGTTTTCTCCTCTTGTTCTCCACCCCTTCACTCCCCAAGAAGTGATTCGTATCCTCAGGCCATCGTTGTGAGCTAGACAGGCTAAAGGTTACGCAGATGGAAATCTGAGAGATCAGATTTCAACAGGTCAGATGTACATTTATTGCTTTAGGCTTAGATTCTTCAGCTTAAACAGTTTGGACAGTCTTAGTACTGCTAGTCTGTGGTTTTATGGAAATCTAGGGCCAAATTTGAATCGCATTCACACTCCGAAGACTTGGACTGATAAAAAGAAGGAAGTTAATCTTAGACGATCACCTGAAGGCAAACTCTACATGGTGCAAATATCTCCTTCAACAATTGTTTTCATGCTGCCTCCTTGAGTTCATTGCACTGTTGCTTTAAAGTATTCCTTGCAAAATGCAATAAGCTATGCATAGAATGAAAAAAAAAAAAACATTAAGTTGATTGCAGGGTGGAAGGCCTTCTTCCGATTGCTTGGCAGTCTTGCACTTTGGAAAGCTGGAATCATTGTGATATGTGGTCATTTTGTAATCACATGGCTTTCACTCCCTCTGTCTTTAGACAGACTGTAAGCCCAACGCAGCCCCTTCATTTCAACTCACAGGCCGGTATTTTACTGTCTCTGTGTTAGTGGTGGGATTTCGGTGATGCAGTTAAACACAAAAGCATCTCTTGCATTGTTCAAATGTTATTCTTTCTGCATTTGAGAATCTTCTCTATTGCCAAAACTGGCAGGAAGCTGACGGTTAATGAAAGGCTGTGTGAAATTAATTCAAATCAGCCCACGACAACCCAGACTAGCATTGACCTCATTACCAGGTCACTGCACTCTTTTCTCAAACCACGTCACCAGCAGAAGAATTGTGAAAAAAGTGCGAGGAGGAGGAGAAAACAGACCTCATGGATCGTGTCGCATGGCCCTCCTCTGACCCCACCCAAACTTGGAGCACCAAAGTACAGATCATAAAGATGTTTTCTCGTTTTGTTGAGACGTCTAGCATTGCATTATGAATGCACAAAAATCTGTATTGTAAAGTATTGAGTAAATACTTTTATATATATATATATAT
>NW_015542451.1:1662557-1666168 GCF_001515605.1 Sinocyclocheilus anshuiensis
ACTGGGGCAAGTTGTCTAAAGGCATTTGTGTCAGTTACTACTGTCAATGAAATGTTGTGAAATACATGACTGATGTTTTAAAACGTTTTATAGACAGATATCTGAATAAAAATAAAAAAGGTAATTGCAACATTTTATCTGACAATTCTGACTTTTCTTGCAATTACGAGTTTACATTTCGCAGTTCTGGCTTTTTTTTCTCTCTCAGAATTGCGAGATATAAACGTGTTATATCGCCTGTCAATCAACTTCCCAGCGAAGGGTCAATTGTGAGAAAAAAGTCCGAATTGTGAAATACAAACTCGCAATGGCGAGTTATAAAGTCCAATTCAGAGGGGAAAAAAAGACTATATTCTTACAATTGCAAGTTAATTGCAAATTAAAACAAACAAAAAAAAGAAGACAGAATTGCGAGATGTAAACTTGCAATTGTGAGAAAACAAAACATTAGGGTAAAGGTCCTTGCACACTGAGTCCGAAACTTTCGTATGCGTTTTTCCGTTTTTTTTTTCGTATTCGTCATCCTTTCCTATCAAAATGCTTGCTACGGAGGTCGTCTTTATTTTTCAACGTGCGAACATTTCGGACGAAAAATTCAGGACTTTTCAGAAAACATATTTTCAGTTTAGGGACAACTTCTCACTATTAACTAGCATGCATATTACTAGCATACTGGCTGTTTATTAGTACTTATAAAGCACATATTAATGCCTTATTCTGCATGAGCATATTTTAGATCCCTTAATCCACCCCATGTCTAAACTTAACAACTACCTTAACATTAATTAGCAGCAAATTAGGAGTTTGCTGAGCAGAAAAGTCATAGTTAATAGTTAGAATTGGAGCTCTATTCACAGCGACATTATAAATGTCTTTATTGTAAACTTTGATTTAATTTAACGTATCCTGGCTGAACAGAAATATTAATTTCTTGTACTGACCCGAAACTTTTGAACGTTAGTTTCTCTCTCACAGTCCATCTTATTCTCTTTAGGGCCTTTCGCACCACTTTAGTTCCAGAACTAAATGTACTGGGACGATTTTGCGCGAACTATTTCCCAGTACCATTTAAAGGGTTGCATTCGCACCGACAGTGTGTACTAAGAAGTGACGTAAGCCGGTCGACAGCGACGTCATTTGTGCGCGGCGTTCAACAACAGAAACAAAGAAGAACAACGTTAACAACAGGAGGATGGAGGACGCTGTGATCGGAGCTGTGTTTTTGTGTCTCGCGGGTTTCACAATAATGGACATGGAAAGTCGACGTATACGTAAAGCGATTGAAAGAACGGAAAGGACTAAGAATCTCCAACGACAACTGGCAGTGCTACATTTGCTACAAGTGCCTGCACTTCAGCGTCCGTCCATCTATCGCTGTTCTCCATACTTGCGAAATAAGTTGACACAATGTTTACAGTATGTTTACACGGCGTTTTAAATCATGGTGGGTGAGGGCGTTTTCGTTCGCGTTTGGCCAATCAATGTCTACTTACGTCACGGGTAGTACCAGTTGTGCTGGTTAGACCCTGCTCCGGAGTAGGAGCTAATTTGGTTCTCGAAAAAGGCAGTCCGGTACTAAAATCGCACCCAGTTCCGGCGGTGCGAAAATGCCAAAAAGTGGGTAGTTCCACAATTAGTTCTGGTACTATGAAAAGGTTCCCGCGGTGCGAAAGGCCCTATTAATGGCTGGGTTTAGTCTCTGTAGACACACGTACTAAGTCCTGTTCTCCTCCTCCAAGTTCAGTTCCTCCTCCATCCCTAGTCAGAGAGAGAAAAAACAAGAAAGAAACAGAATGGAAAATATGACTGAATTCTACCCAGACTACAGATGATGTGCAAACGGCAGCTGGAACTCATGACACAACCTACTGAAGGGAAAAGACACTGAGAGTCTGAGACTTCGGAAATAAAAACAATTCAAACTGAGTCAAAATGCTAAGAAAACAGAATGCCGAAAAGCCTGCAGTTACTACATGTGGTGATTATTAGATGTATTGGATGTTCTAACACATGATGTTTGGAAAACGCTTCAGTCTGTATTATACACTACATCAGGCTGAACACACGGCAGATGTGTTTTTTCAGCACTGTGGAGCTCAGGGTTATTCTTCAGTCTCTTCAAAACACAAGTTTCAGCCGCTTTGGCAGACATTTACAACATCGGAAACCTCTGCAGAGAAACATCTGAAAAAGAGCTTTTCCACGTCTTCTCTAATACATTGTTCAACACTCCCTGGCTTTGCTGGCGTGTTTGGTTCTGTATCTGAATTAACGCATTAACTCCTTTCAGTAGCAAACAATTGGAGGCTACACACTCTTTTCTCTTTTGTAGGTTTTTGTGTGTTCATTGTAACTCAACTGGTAAAGCTTAGTGATAAATGAAAGTCCTATCAGAGGAGAAGGTATCTGAAGATACATTACACTTTCATGTCTTTCTTTTGTAAATTGGGCCAGGTGTCTAAAGATTCAGAGGAATAAGAGAAATAGTCATTTCATGTACTTTGAGGAGGCTGATTCAAAGATTTGGCTGTTTTGGCTGTAGATTTTCCCAGTTCAAACCCTCCCTGCTCAAAATGGGGATGACCAATTCAAGCTTTAGTACGTCAGCATGAACTGCTCCAACACATCAACAAAATCAGACATCTCTTCCAACAGAAGCTTTGATGTGACTTTGAAGCTGTCTTATGACTAGTTTTGTTCAATAGTAAATAATAATAATGTCATTAAACTCAAATAATAAATTATATATATATATAGTTTTATCATATTAGCCATTTTAATTGAATGTAATTGAAGGCAAAAAAAAAAAACTTAAATGTTAATTTTTTATTAAATATATACTATTAAAATATGTTGGAGACATGTTGAGCTGCACCAGATATAATTATGATATATAATTAATTTATTATTAAAAGTTATTTATTTATTTATTAATATTATTTATAATTTTGTTGATAATTCCAATAATCCCTATAGCCATTTTAATTTAATTCCATCCACTAAATGCAAAAAAATTGAAAAAAGTAACTTGTTTATGAAATATCAATATATAATATTAAATATAAAAATTTGGTAAAATATGTAGTTGCATCAGATATAATATGATATAATTTTAATTAGAATAATTTCTATAATTATTTCTAGACGTACGGACTATTTTGGACTTGTTAAGTTCTGTTAATTTCAGTGGCAAGATAACATTTATGCCTTTCGTAAAAATTCAGCTCAAAGAGTATAGAGCATTGCGCTAGCAACGCATGTGTCATGGGTTTGATTGCTATGCATGAATTGATCAAAGGGATTTAAATGCATCATTGCAATGTAAGTTGCTTTGAGTAAAAGCGTGTGCCGAATGCATAAAATGTAAGTGCAAACTGACATAAATTTAAATGTCATCATTCAATTCCATCCACTGAATGGAAATATGTTTTCATTTATATTTTTGTGTTGGAGACGGGTTAAGCTGCACCAAATAAAATTCTGATCATGTTTCTCCAAATGACCATTTTGTTTAACTGATTCACTTTCTTCAAGGTTCTGATAATCTGGATAAAAGCGTCAGCTAAATGAATCAGAGGTAAATAATAATTGCCAGACAAATGTAAATGTCA
>NW_015542451.1:1666208-1671369 GCF_001515605.1 Sinocyclocheilus anshuiensis
TTTTGTTGGTATTTCTGAGTTAAGAGGAGTTGAGAGAGAGCTGAGTGAGTCTGAAGCAGTGAGATGTGTGGGGGAGATTAGCTCAGCGCTGCATCTGGAAAGCTCATCATTCCCTGACGCCACAGCACAAGCACTCATAAATACTGCTGCAGGCACATGCACTTAGAGAAATGTAAGAGGGAAAAAAAGAGTCACAGAGATGTGGGCGAGAAAACAAAGGACGAAAAAAGGCCAATCAGAAGGTATGACAAAGGACAGAGCAGAGAGAGAGAGAGAGAGATCGGTTGGAGAATCTGAAAAAAAAAAATGTGTTGTAGAAACAATTTAGACTCAGAAATTTC
This sequence comes from Sinocyclocheilus anshuiensis, assembly GCF_001515605.1. Lineage (NCBI taxonomy): Eukaryota > Metazoa > Chordata > Actinopteri > Cypriniformes > Cyprinidae > Sinocyclocheilus > Sinocyclocheilus anshuiensis. The sequence goes on from NW_015542451.1 coordinate 1,666,550, forward strand.
ACAAACAATTACAAAGAAACAGCAAGTAATGAAGCAGAACAGTAGAAGTAGTACTCCTAGGAAAAAAAACTTTTTTTACTATGTAGTTTGTATGTGCACAGAATAAAGAGACTTGCTTGGCACACAGATGCGGGCGACCGTCTCATGAATCATCTGGAAAATCCTGAACAGGAAGAGAAGCAGAATGTGTGTGAGTCAGACCTCGCAAAGCTCCACCACAGACAGACTGCAGTCCATCACCCACAAATCTCATATAAGAAACGGTTACACAGCTCTGAATGCTGGAATCCAAACACTTCTCTAACGTGTTGAACAGATGTGATGAAGTTTAGTTTAGTTTTACAGTTAATGTTTCCTGCACCAAAAAGATGTCATTTAAAGAGAATTAAGACACTGCACTGTAGCTTTAAGACCTGTATAATTAAGTGACCTCTGAAATGATTGGCTAAATCTCCTGAATTGCAGTAGTTTAAACTGTCCTTCAGGGCAGACCAAAACGGCTGAATGGGAATGCAGATGTGGTGACATTATGGTTATGATTTCTACATGACCCAATTTTTGCATCTTATTTCCCATAAATGGTCTCAGTGTACTGAGAAAGGAGCTTTGAATTGTGAAAGGTGGATACTTTTTAAATGAAGTGCATTATGGTGCCCGTCCACTTTTTTAGTGGTCTTTGTGTCAGAACTACTTTTCCCTATTCCACCAAGTCTTTGTTAGGGAGTTATAAGCAATTAATTAAACCAGCTACGATTGCAATCACAACATTACAAACTTTGATTTGAAGCAAAAAAGTATTTGAAAATCAGACAAAAAGACAAATGTCTTTGAATTTAACAGATTTAACAAAGACTGTGAACTTAACAGATTTAATGAAGCAAAGAACTACAATCCCACGAAGCATTGCGAATGACATAATCGAATTAGAAATAGACAACTGTCTGTCAAAATGTTGAGTATTTGTGTATACAGAAATAATATATATTTGCCTTTGTTATCAAATAAGGATATCAAATAAGTAGTTTGAGTATATAAGGAGACTGACTCAGTCATTCAGTGTTTCATGGGAGTGGGCGGAGCTAAAGATTTCTTTTGTGATTTGCTTGTTGTAATTCTCTGATTGGTGGGGATTTCTTTGCAGAATCATGGGTAATGTAGTTTTCCACCAAGAATTTGGCTGTTAAAAATAGTAATAAAAAAAATAAAGTTGAAATAATGTGAAATGACCGCTTCAACTAAAGCATACACCACAGATTAATAACCAGTTCACAGTACTTACGTTTTTAACAGAAACGTTATTGTTAAAAAAAATTATTTCTATTTAAGGAGAAAATCAATGGGATTTTAATATTGTTCTCTGATATGTCCCCTTTAAAATAATATAAGTTTTCCCTTTTTATATCTGTTTCATATATATTCTATTATCAAATTTACCTGCTCACATCATTCTTGAGTATATGAATAACAGTGAAAACTAGTTGGCTAACTAATAAGCTTGATCTAACTGATAATAAATAAAACAGCAAATGTTGAATTTGACTGCTCATATAGCTTCTGCTATACAGTGTAAAAAATTATTTTTCAAAATTGTAAATAAAGACAAAGATGATTGGAGTATATATGTTTTACAAGAAAATACCATTTAAGTCTTTCAACTTCAAAATTTCACATTTAATTCAATGTGTTGTTGAACAACATTTTTTGTGAAATGTACTAGCAATTTCTGAGTTAAAACCGATCATGCTTAATCAATGCGTTACTTGATTTTTTTTGTTATAAAACATGATATATGACAAATAATTTAAAGGGGTCATATGATGCGATTTAAATTTTTCCTTTCTCTTTGGAGTGTTACGAGCTCTTGGTGCATAAAGAAGATCTGTAAAGTTGCAAAGACTAAAGTCTCAAATCCAAAGAGATATTCTTTATAAAAGTTAAGAGTTAACCACGCCTACCTAAAACGGCTCGTTCTAACACGCCCCCACATATCTACGTCACTATGTGGGAAGATTTGCATAACGCCACCCAAATGTTCACGCAAAGAAAGAAAGCGTAACTTTTATTCTCGCTGTAGTATTGTTGTTTCCGCCGCAATGTCGTAAAGACGCTGTGTGCTTCGTTGTGAAAGCGAAACTACTTTGTTTGGTCTTCCAAAAGAGGACGATATCTGCTTCGTCATGCCTGGAGCTGATCCGTGCTGGTTGCTGAGGAAATACTACAACTTTGCGCTGTGGATCGCCGGATCGGCTTTCACCGTGGACGAAGCGGAGTCCAGCCCAGAGTCGTCACATGTCCTTCCGGACGCTCCTTCGTTGAAATCGCCAGCCGCGCCGTTCTCAAGCCCGCCGCCTCAGCTCACTCTATCCCGGCCGCATCGTATGACCCCTTTAAAAGACTTATTTGTCTACAATGTATTCCTTCACCTGGATGACCTAAAACAGGTGTCTCTAACAGGAGCTGAAGACTCTTAAGGGATGATTTGATTTGGCAGCTGTTTTGTGTAACTTTGTAAGTAATACCTTACAAGAGAGAAATTCCCTGAACACAGCCAAGCTCTGTTGCTGTGTTGATTCGAGCCAGCACCTCTCCATTCCTCAAACACACAAGCTGCCAGAGAGCTGCACTAAAAGTAATCTACGTTTCCTCCTCTCTATCCCCGTTCCCAGTTGCTGTCTGTGTTCATGACAGATCTGTTCTGTTCACTTGAGCACATCAGGTAGATCCATCTGTCCCTCTGGCTGCTGCCACCGATGCTCTCCATATCAGCCAGTACACCGCACCGAAGAACCGGCCAATCAAAACACACACAGCAGCTGTGTCCCGCCCACGATTCACACAGCTATTCTGTTTTTTTTTTTAAATGGTTTTGTTTTTTTATGATACTCAACAAGCAAAAATATAATCACATTGTAGTTGGGTCGACGATACAATACCAATTTTTTGTGTGCATCTGGATTTATTAGTTTATAAAAAAATGTTTTTTTATTAAAATTACGATTTTTTTTCAACCAAAAAAGGTGGAACTGTCCGCATTTTTCATTTTAAGACATTTTAATAATATTATTACATTTTAATATTATTTCTCCACAATAGCAGTAACGGTTTTTGCCTGCCAATTCAAACTTGGTGTAGTATTAATAACATGCATTAAGCTATTTTGTCGTGTGCAACAAAATAGCTTAATGCATGTTATTAATATCTAGTATAGTATATATATTATATATATACTCTATATTACTATATTACTAAATATAGTGTGTCACACAAACACAGTTTTAAATTTCATCATCTGATTATTTTTTTTTATGTTATTATTATATATTATTTATTTATTTATTTTTACAAGAACTACAGTGCAAAAAATAACAACAGTTTTATTAAAACAAAGATTCCTGGAGTATATAAAAATATTTTACAAAAAAATTCTATTTCAGTCTTTACTTCAAAATATGTTCAGTTGTTTCTACACTAATCTTTTTATTCAGTGTTGTAAAAATTATTTTAAATAAAAAGTTAATCAGGCTTAATAATTTCTCACGAGAGTCATGCAGCATAATGAACACACTGTCTATCCCTGTCTTATAGAGACAGAGCTCATGTTGAACAGCAAGAAAGAAAGAAGAGGAGGAGACTGAGCGGCCCATAATGTTGTCAAAGGAAAATGACACAACTGATTCATGATGCACTAAAGGCATGATGGGTATTTCTGTTATTCTTCCTCAGATGTATTCAGAAGTTTATGCACACACAGATTTATTTCTCTATTAAAGATGCATGTGAGCATCAGGCAAAAACAAAGATATGTCTGTCAATCTTTACTCAAACCCTGTCACAGTCAATGACAGCTTCAATCCTCTCACGACAGTCTATTTCACAAGATCTAACTCCGTTTTTAGAGGTGTTGCATCCATGTCTGCTGAACGCAGACTCCGACATATTCCTGCATCTGCTTTGGCCTCCCTGAGCACTTGAGAATAGAGCAGAAACAGTGACTTCAATAGAAAAGAATGTACAGCGCTCTCTGCACCCTCCCCAAACTCAGGCAGTATGTTCTCCTTCTCTCTCTCTCTCTTTCGAAAACTCACAGTTTGCGGTGAATAGGAAGGACTGTAACGTGCAGTGATGACCACAGCCCTTTTTTTAGTGTTGCCACGTCTGATGCGCTGTAAGTAACAGGTTGCGTTCATTGACCCAAAGAAAAGTCAGTGATGAGTGTGTGCACGTTTCACATTGGTGAAATTTGACACATCTGCATCAGTTTCATGGAGTCTTCATTTTTTAGTAGCTCTCTATCATATATTATAATGTCCAACCGAAAAATTAAAGGGATAGTTCACCCAAAAATGAAAATGTGATGTTTATCTGCTTACCCCCAGGGCATCCAAGATGTAGGTGACTTTGTTTCTTCAGTAGAACACAAACGAAGATTTTTAAGTCAAACCGTTGCAGTCTGTCAGTCATATAATGTCAGTGGATGGGAATCACGGCTTTGAGAGTCATAAAACATACACAAACAAAACCTAATTAAACCCTGCGGCTCATGACGATACATTGATGTGTAAAGACACAAAACGATCGGTCCGTGCAAGAAACTGAACAGTATTCATATAATTTTTACCTCTGATTCACCGCAATGTCTTAACTGTCCTGAGCGCGTCTTTTTCTTCTTTTTGCTTTACGGCGGATCGCAGACTTATAAGTGCATTAATGCCCCCTATCTCTCAAATGCACCATTGACACTCGTAATTGAGATTGTAGCTAGAGTGTCAATGGTGCCGTGATTCCCATTCACTTCCATTATATGACTGACAGACTGCAAC
>NW_015542451.1:1671426-1676809 GCF_001515605.1 Sinocyclocheilus anshuiensis
AAACTGAACAGTATTCATTTCATTTTTACCTCTGATTCACCGCAATGTCTTAACTGTCCTGAGCGCGTTCGCGTCTTTTTCTTCTTCTTGCTTTACGGCGGATCGCAGACTTATAAGTGCATTACTGCCACCTATCTCTCAAATGGACCATTGACACTCCCAATTGAGATTGTAGATAGAGTGTCAATGGTCCATTTAAGAGAAGGCTGAAGAAGAAGACGCGAACGCGCTCAGGACAGTTCAGACATTGCGGTGAAAATCAGAGGTAAAAAATGGAGATTAGCGGCAACCACGCTGGCGTTGCTAGCGGGCTATCACATACACCATATTAAGTGACTATTTCTGCTTTGTTTCCATCTTGAGTTTTAATCCAGAGTTTTGAAATAGCCACACACTACAGAGAGAGAGAGAGACTGGTGTACACCATATGTTCTGATGTGGGCCTAGAAAGAGAATTTATTTGCATCACTATGGAAACCTTGGTAACCATTTTCAGATGTTCACAGGGTGCAACTAGTGACTCGCAGCTTCATCATTTCGACCCAGGTAGCAATAACATCCCCATTAAGCACAATAACCAGTTCTCCAATTTGTTGTTATTTACTTTTTAATTTTTTTGTGGAAACCAAAAGTAATCCAGCTGCTATTGAAGAACATCACAGTATGACAGAATGGCTCAATTAAATTGTGATAAGTTAAAAAAAGAAATAAAGTCACTTTGTGAGACATTAAGTTGACAACATTATAATAAATAAGATTGCAAATTACAAGAAATAAAATTGCAAGAGTCACAACTGCAAAATATAAAGCCACAATTATGTGAACCAAAGTTGCAACTGCAAAATATACAGTCGCAAATTATGAAACCCAAATGTTGCAATGGCAATATATAAAGTCACATTTACATAAACCAAAGTCGCAATTGCAAAACATGAAGTTGTAATTGCAAAATATACAGTTGCAATTACAAGAACCAAACTTACAACTGCAAAATATATAGTCGCAATTATGAAAACCGAAGTGATACGTTTAAAAAAAGAAATAAAGTCACCTTGTGAGACATTAAGTTGACAACATTATAATAAATAAGGTTGCAAATTACAAGAAATAAAATTGCAAGAGTCACAACTGCAAAATATAAAGTCGCAATTATGAGAACCAAAGTTGCAACTGAAAAAAATTAAGTGGCAATTATGAAACCCAAAGTCACAACTGAAAAATATGAAGCTGAAATTGAAAAATATAAAGTCGCAATTATGAGAACCAAAGTTGCAACTGAAAAAAATTAAGTGGCAATTATGAAACCCAAAGTCACAACTGAAAAATATGAAGCTGAAATTGAAAAATATAAAGTTGCAATTATGAGAACCAAAGTTGCAACTGAAAAATATAAAGTGACAATTATGAAACCCAAAGTTACAACTGAAAAATATGAAGCTGAAATTGAAAAATATAAAGTCGCAATTATGAGAACCAAAGTTGCAACTGAAAAATATAAAGTGACAATTATGAAACCCAAAGTTACAACTGAAAAATATGAAGCTGAAATTGAAAAATATAAAGTCGCAAATTATGAGAACCAAAGTCGCAACTGCAAAATATGAAGTCGCGATTGCAAAGAATAAAGTTGCGGTTGAAAAATATAGTCAAAATTACGAGAAACAAAGTCACAAATACAAAATATAAAGATGTAATTATGAGAAATAAAGGCACAGCTGCAAAATATAAAGTTATAATTTCCTTTTCAATAGCCTTTTTTAATTTTTTTGAGGCGGAAACAGGTTTCCATAAATGACACTTTTGAAGCGCTCATGGATCTTAATGTTTAAACAGTCATTGTAGCTGACTTACAAATCACATGCAGCCACATAAACACATGAGAACTGACTGTCTTTTTCATGGGAGAGTGAACCTGTGAATCACAAGAGAACGCATGAACACACTATAATACAATGAAGCCATGAGGGTTTCAATTATAGGTCAGTCGTGGTCAGCAGAGGTCCCAGACACATACACTGCCACAGAGAAAGTGACGGGGCACAGAAAATATCACTGCGGACTCACTGGGCACTTGGTTAAGGCTCAGTAAACTCTGCTTAAAATATGTGACCAAAATGAGAGGCTGTTAAACCAAACAAGGAAAAAAGTGGCAAAGCAGCTCTTTAAAAATGTTTTGAGGGATGTGTCTGTCCCACACACCCATGGAGAGGAAAGACTCGCTGAGGTTTCGTTTCTGGAGGCCTTCCATTCAATCCAGTGAGTGAGAAGTCAGTTTATTCTCTGTTTATCTGTCTTTGGACCTGAATCTGCACCACAACATGGAGTTGAAATTAGATAGCAAACTCAATAATACTTCTACAATAGAACTTCAATAATATTGTGTACCTTTTTTTTTATTTCTACCCAGCCTGTCAGACTTCATGCTCTTTAACTGTGGAAGTTTGAAACCAAGGACAAATTCAGGGATGAAGTAAAGAAAAAGAGAAAACGCAAGACTAGGAGGGGAGGAGTCTCAAGGAGTCTTTGGAGAGACGGAAGGAGAGAAACAGAGAAAGAGAGTGAGATCTGGTTGGCATAAATCACACATGAACCTTTGAACCCTCAAAGAACCTAAAGGAAAACACATTTCATTGACACAGAATCTTGACTGAGAATGGATTTATTTCAAACAAGCGAAAAAAAAGGAAATGTCCAAAATTAGATATTAGAAAGTTTGAGACTTTGTTTCTGATCTTCAAAGACATCTGCCAGATTAAATGCTTTTCGCAGGCCATCTTCTCGCGAGAGGAATTCACTGACGTTCAACTCTCAGAGATGTTTTAAAACCCAGTGATAATTCCAGATGGTTTCAGGCTGCGCTGTTATAACGAGCGTGAACATTGCCAGTGAAAAAACATCCTACTTTCTTTTAGAATCGCACCAAGACATGCAGCTTTAATGAAAACTAACTTTTTCCTTTGCACGTTGACCTTTTAGTGAAATTCTACCATGTCATTTTAATTCATAAGTATTTTATGATATTAAAAAATCATATTGCACTGGAAAAAGATGGGGTAGGATTTACATTTCACTCAGAAATTGCTAGTAAATTCCACAAATAATTAGAATGAAACCCAGTACGGGATACAAAAATAAATAAATAAAGGTAATTGTGACTTTTTGATCTCACAGTTCAGACTTTGTTTCTTATTCTGAATTTATATCTCACAATTCAGACTTTTTTCTTGCAGGATTGTGAGATATGAACTCAGAATTGCAAGAACTTCAGACTTCTTTCTTGCAACTCTGAATTCTGACCTTACATCTTGCAATTCTGTGGAAGCCCGTTTCCGCCACAAAATAAAAAAAGTTGATTGTGACTTTTCTTCTCACAATTCTGAATTTTCGTCTCAAAATTGAGAGTTTACATCTCGCAACTCTGACTTTTTCTTTGCGATGCTGAGGAGAAAAACTCACAATTCTGCTTCATTTCTTGCAATTACAAGTTTACATCTCGCAACATTTGACTTCTTTCTCTAAATTCTGAGTTTATATCTTTGTAATTGTGTGTGTGTGTGTGTTTTTTTTTTAACCAAAAACTCTAATTGTGACTTTTTATCTCACAATCTCACTGACTTTTTTTTTCTTGCAAAAGTTTATATCTCACATTTCAGAATCTTCTTAGAATTGCTAGTTCTGCGTTCATATCTTGCAAGTCTGAGTTCATATCATTCAGAATTGTGAGAAAAAAGTCCCCATTATGAGATAAAATGTGCAATTATATTTATTTTTTAATCCCATAGCAGAAACAAGTATCCATAAGCAGGGCAGGACTTAGGGGACCGGGGGCCCCTGGGCTTGAGGTTATGTTTGGGCCCTATACACTACAAATGCCCTCAACTAGAACATCATTATGGACCAACACAAAATACTCACGAAGCTGTTCAAAGTAGCCATGTGATAAACTAATCGGCGCAGACGCGATCAATACGTGTCCTTCTTCAATGTGAAATAATCATAAATACCAGTTTTGGTGGCCTCGAAGGTCGTAATTGTAAGCTGTAGCCCCGGCTGGCCCGTTTAGCCCTTGCGTGCGCAGTGGAAATGCGGCTAATAATTTCTGACTGGCATAACTGAACAAATCAAACAAACGTAAATGGGCAAAGGCGGGGCCTCCTACAAGGCGGGGCCCATGGGCTGCAGCCCAGTCAAGCCCAATGGTAAGTCCGGCCATGTCCATAAGTAATTTCGAAAGTAGAAAGACTGAAATAGTATTTTCTTGTAAAACATACTCCAATAATCTTTGTTTTAATCACAGCCTTGAAAAAACATTTTTACAGAGTAGATATAAGAATTAAACTGTAATAATAGAACAGGGACTCTTTCGCTGGAAAACAGTATTTTTTTGATCCGCTTTTGCCATCATCCCAGTATCAAATTCATTTATGTTAACAAATTCACCTTATGTCGATTAGATGCATGTTAAAACTAGCAGACAGTAAAATCAAGATCTGCTAGTTATAATCTATGTCTGTAGGTCATATAAAGTCTCTCCCAGCAGGTTTACTGTAGTTCCCCGTGGGCCATTAGTCTATAAAGATGCCTGTAGAGTGAGCGAGTAATTAGGACCACACATCTCAGCATATATTAAAGGGGTGGTTGATTGCGATTTCACTTTTTTTAACGTTAGTTAGTGTGTAATGTTGCTGTTTGAGTATCTGCAAAGTTACGAAGCTGAAAGTTCAATGCAAACGGAGATATCGTATTTTAAAATTCTGGTGGTTTAATGCCTACAAAAACAACTGGTAGGGACTACAATGAGGTACTTTCCGGGTTCGTGACATCACAAACCCAGATAAACCCCGCCCTCGGGAAAAGGCAGCAAAGGGGGTCCCTGCTATGCACACACTCTGCATCTCTCTCTCTCTCTGCATCTCTCTCTCTCTCTATCTCTCTCTCTCTCTCATTCAGCTCAGCTCCAACAATGAACTGTTACAATTATACCCTTATTTTCACATAGCTATGAGAAGCGTTAAACATAGACGTGCGTGCAGTTGCCGTACTGTATTAAAGCTTTAATCAGGATAAAACTGTATATTAAAAGCGAACATAAGCAGTAGCATTTACACATAACAGCATATCTAAAAGTACGAGACAACAACAAACAAAAAACATAGGCCTACCATTAAAAGCTGTGCTTGCACAGGTTCTGCACGATCCTCTTCAATAATATCCTCTGCTTCTCAATCGAGCTCAAACTGATAAGCGATAATAATGACGCTGTTGTTTACAATACAACTGGAGCACATGCCGCTGAGGTGAGGGGCGGGATGCTTAGACGCACACTAGAGGCGGTTTAACCAATCACAACACACTGGGCTAGCTAACCAATCAGAGCCCATCG
>NW_015542451.1:1677748-1690246 GCF_001515605.1 Sinocyclocheilus anshuiensis
ACTAAGCATTAACACATGTTAGACTGCACCCCATAAACACAATCAGGCCTAGAAAAAAAAACAGTGACCCACCCTTTTAACAACATAAGATTTTATATTATCAAGCATTTTCCTAATTCCTAAAGTAATGGAATATTTTCTTATTTGAATTTAATGTTTAAATTGTCCCTGTCCTCTTTACAAAGCCTCCTCTGATGTTGTGATCGACAGCTGTGTTTTATATATCTGGGATAATCAGCGCAGATGCAGCCCCAGACCAGAACATTTGTGAGGAAACATTTGGAAACACAAAATAAACGTGAGCCTCGGGTGGTAAAATGAGTCTGGCTTTCTACCAAAGACTTGCGAGGGCTGCTTACCACCAGTGAACGATTCCCATCACTGCGAGACGCCTTCTGTTGGTCAGAGGAAGAAACACAGCTCTGCTCAATGGCCTTTAGAAGTGGGGAGAGGAGGAGCCTTCGGGAATGAGAGACATGACATGAGTGAGAGAGGGAATTTTAAACGCTTTTTTCATAATTTATTCCAGCTCAAAAACACTGTTATGTAAAGATAAGCATTAAAATAATAGCTGCAAATAAATAAATGAAGGAATAAATATTAACAAAACACTGACCCAAAAAAGCACACATTTAAGTTAAACACTTTGCCTTGTTTTCCAATAAAATATACAAACAACATTATAATCATTGCATATTACAAAAAAAGTGTAATCCATTTAAAACATTCATATATTAATTACGTAAACTATCGTTCGGTTAGTAGGGGTTAAAAATTTATGAAAATTTGATGAAAATGTATTCATCAAAGATGCATTCAATTAATCGAAATTCAGATTCATTTCAAATAAATGCTATTTTTAAAACGTTCTAATTATCAAAGAATCCTGATAAAAATGCATCATGGTTTCCACAAAAATATGAATCAGCACAACTGTTTTCAACATTGATAATAATAAACCAATTCAGTATATTATATGATTTCTGAAGGTTCATGTGACCCTGAAGACTGGAGTAATGATTATGAAAATTCAGCTTTGATCACAGGAATAAATTACATTTTAAAATATATTCAAATAGAAAAAAATTATAATTTTCAATTATAATAATATTTCACATTATTACTGTTTTAACTGTATTTTTGGTCATATAAATGCAATCTTGATTGGAACAGCACTTGTTTTTAGATAATATATCTTGAATTAAGTTTATTTTGGAAAATATTTTTTTCTAGTTTTAAACAAAAATCCCAAGTTTTTGCCAGATTTATGCTTAAAACAAGTCAAAACAATCAAGACAAAACAATCTTCCAATGGGATTAGAAAACATAATTCACTATATATTCTCTGAAATCAATTCTTAATATGTTATGTACATTTTCTTGAGGGTAAAAAAAATTATGTTTGCAATAGATAAATGATAAATTATAAGCTGTATCTTCAGGCTATGTTTAAGTGATTTTAAACAGACAGGTGGTCTACGTACTAAAACTCCTGCATTTTCACTACCTCATAAACAGGAGACAACAGGTTAGAAGTGCAAAAGCCCTCAAAATTAGCCAGCAGATCAAAGCGCTTTGCTGACACGCCTCCAGTGATTTATGGCAGAAATCTGTGTCGTCAAATATCTGGCAGGAAATACCAGGAATGAAAGACAGAAGGGTCTGGATGGAAACTGGAAGAAGCAGAGACACTTGTGTAAAACTGAACAAGATAACGTGAGAAACATGCTTTCTGTGAAGAGCCATTATTAAAACAAGACAGAGGTTTAACACATTATATTTACATGGATGTTTTGCGACACGTTTCTGTTTATATGCACCAGCCCTCAACGATTACTGAAGGTCACATGATCCCAGTAAGAGATTTAAAAAATAAACATATTGACAAATAAATAGAATGACATCCACAAATAAATCTGAAAATGAAAAAAATGAATCTGCTCCCGCCCTGATTGTAAAGCAAAACGTGATTGGATTGGATCTCATTCTATTTATTTGTCAATATGTTTAATTTTTGTTAATCTCTTCACATTTATTTGTGGATCATAATCTATTTATTTGGAATTATGCAACAATTCTATCTCCATAATCGTCACACTTGCCCAGAAAAACAAGACAAAGACAAGGAGGAAAAACACATGTGCTAATATGGGGTGGGTGGAGCTTATGCAAAAGCCCTCTGATTGGCTAAGTGCAGATGGCCATATTTAGTTGAGACATTTCTCAGACCACAGCAAGGTTGTGTTTTTGGTCTTTTTCTTCTCCTTGTCACATCATGGAAAGTCTGGCCAAGTACTCAGTCCTCTCCTCCAATACTGTTTCTGTAGAGTGCAGTGAGGGTCTAAAATCAGATGAAGTATATCTCACAGAACAGCAAAGCTAAAAAAGTAAAAAGCAAAGCAAAAGACTAAAAATGCTGCAGTCAAAAGCAGTTAAAAGAATAGTTCACCAAACAATTTTTTGCTGAAAATGTACTCCCCCTCAGGCCATCTAAGATGCAGATGAGTTTGTTTCTTCATCAGATTTGGAGAAATGCAGCATTGCATCAGTGTCTCAGCAATGGATGCTCTGCAGTGAATGAGTGCCGTCAGAATGAGAGTCCAAACAGCTCATAAAAACATCACAATAATCCACAAGTAATCCACACCACTCCAGTCCATCAGTTAACATCTAACACAGCTGCCATTTTTTACTGTTCATTTGATGGATTTACCTTTTACAATTTCATATTACTTCATAAAGACTCTGAAAATGAGCTGGAAAGTACAGAAGACTGTTTCTGAGGCATGCAACTTAAAGGGGTCATATGATGTTGCTAAAAAGAACATTATTTTGTGTATTTGGTGTAATGAAATGTGTTTATGCGGGTTAAGGTTCAAAAAACACATTATTTTCCACATACTGTACATTATTGTTTCTCCTCTATGCCCCGCCTTTCTGAAACAAGTCGATTTTTACAAAGCTCATCGGTCTGAAAAGCGAGGTGTGCTGTGATTGGCCAGCTATCCAGTGCGTTGTGATTGGCCGAACTCCTCAAAAAAAAAAAAAAAAAAAAGTAAAAATCTTACTGACTTAAATATAACTTTATATAAACACTTTATAGAAATCTATCTTTTCTAAGATTGGTCAGTTATGAAAAATAATCAAACATGCATATTAAAATTGATGGTAACATGTCGGACCAATTCTCACTATTAACTAGTTGCATCATGTATTACTAGCATATTCGTTGTTTATTAGTACTTATAAAGCACATATTAATGCCTTATTCTACATGAATATATTTTAGATCCCTTAATCCACCCTATACCTAAACTTAACAACTACCTTACTAACTATTAATAAGCAGAAGATTAGGAGTTTACTGAAGCAAAAGTTGTAGTTAATAGTTAGATAATAGTAAAAATTGGTTACTAAACTAAAGTCTAACCAAATTTCTTAAGTGTTTCAGTGTTTAATTTCACAGCGGACTAAGCGTACAGGATTAGTTTTTCAGTAAAAAGTGAGAATTTGTTGGTGGTCTGAATTGTTTGCAAAAGACTGCAGCATAAGAGAGCATTACAGTGTACTAATAAAGGGTTATAAAATCACAAATGCCAAGAAGAAACTCTTAAATTAGGATGAAACACAGGCTTGTGAGGAAAGCATAATCATCATGCCCACCTCTTAAATGTCAACAAAAGCTCAATGGCGCTACACAAATCTCAGAGCTCTCTATTTTTAGGCTGACATCATGACTGTTTACATCGTGAGCAGTCTTGACCCCATGCGATGGGTAGACACTGAGGTAAGCTATCCGACACCGGGCGTTCCTCCCCCCGCTCACAGCCGAACATGTTGAGACAATGAGCAGGCAGCAGTCCTATATCACAGTATTCATTAATCCTTCGTCATCACCACTCATAGGAATCCTGATATTAATAAATGTATAAATAGAGGACACTAAGTGAAAGTGAATGATGCTCTGAGCATTTGGTTTTGTGCACAAGACTGTGAGAGTTATACAGTAGTGTGTGTATACATGCATATATTTATCTCTAAGTTTGGCTGGGTTGTGATGTTAAAGCTAAGTCTGTGGCTCCACACTGCCACATCCTCAAAAACTCAACTTTGAAAGGCAAATTTAAAGAAACTAGTCCATCCATCTCTCTCTAAACCAACACAGTCCATGTGTTTTTTGCCTGTCTCCACCTGCCCGAATTCTCTATTTTGGCTGGTTTAAGTCTGCTCCCTTTTGAATCCCCCAATCACTTATCTGAATCCCCCATTCACCAAAAAAAGAAGCTTGAATTCGTGGAGAAGCCTCACCTCCATCTCCTGCCCAGACACACTCCACAGCAGACCTCACATCTGATGCCACTCGGTTTTTCTTAAAGAGATAGCAAATAAATATGCATTTACAGGTGCTATCATGATCTGAAATGACTTGAATGCTCTTAAAGGGATAGTTCACCCAAAAATAAAAATTCTGTCATCATTTATGAGTTTCTTTTTCCTGTTGAACACAAAAGAAGATGTTTTGAAAAATGTAGCCATTGACTTCCAGAGTAAACAATGGAAGTCAATGGCTACTGTCAACTGTTTGGTTACCCACATGCCTAAGTCATATCACAGACCTGTGTGAAGAACAGACCAAAAATGTAAACAAAATCTATCGCAGAATCCAGTCATTAAAGTGCCCCTATTATGCCATTTCGAAAATTGCCTTTCATGCAGTGTGCAATGTATCTGTATGTGAATGCAAACGATCTGCAAAGTTGTAAAGCCGAAAAATGCACGATAAACAAAGTTATTCTCTCTCAAAAGAAAGAATTGAGTCTGAACAGCCTGAACAAGTCGTCAGTAATTAGAATCCCACATCACGGGGTAACACATTTGCATAATGCCCGCTAATGTTCTACATTGGCCGGCCGCGAACAACTTGACCCGCCCTCAAACATGTCATTTTACTGACGACTGCTTCTCTAATCTCGGGGTGTTCATCCTGGGATTCACAAAACGCTTGCTCTTGAAAGACGGCTCAGCACCCAGTTTATTTGGACCAGCTGGCTCCAATGAATCACAACCTGTAAGTATGATAAATAATAGATTTATATTTATATTTTCTATAGAGCGTTCAAAATACGGAACTATTGCAATGGGCATATTGTTTCCGATACACGCTGTACACGGTAGACCAATCACAACAGACTGGGCCATCTGACCAATCAGAGCAGAGTAGGCTCACGGAAAGGAGGGGTTTAGAGAGACTGAATCTTTGAACTGCTTCGAATGAAAATTAAATTGTTTTGTTAAAACACTTTTTTAATGCATTAATTTCATTACCACTGTTTTTTATAATGCATTTCTATTAAACATAAAACAAATACAGAAAAATTAAAACAGACAACTGAATAACAACATAAACTAAACATTTCATTGGGCTCTATTATTGTTAAATTTTTAATAAATTATTCCTTTTTTTTTAGTTTTATGACTTAAATTGATTAACCATCCTTTTTAATTGTTAAAGGTAGGGTAGGTGAGGAGAGGAGAAGCAATAGCAATAGCAAGCTAGCTTTGAAAGCATAAGATCCCACCCTCCCTGCAAATCACTCTCCAAAGCCACACCTCTTCCAAAACACATGAACAGGCACAGGCAGACCAGAGGCTAACCAGCGACACGATGAGAGATGGCGTTGGTGGAGGGTTGAATGCAACTCTGTCAGATTACCTCACGTCTCATTCACCGGTGAGAAAACATTACAGTACAAAGCGCATAATATTACAATAAAGCCTTCCATTCTCACTCGGTCTGCAGTAGCGTAATGGAATGCGCAAAGGTATGCAAATACATACGTTGACAGGCAGGTAGAACAGCCTATCATAGTCCTCGGACTGAGGGATATGATTGGACGAACATTTTATGGCCCTAAACCTTCCACAGATGATATGAATACACAGAAATACATTTAGACCACTTAATTTAGTAATTGCTATCGGGATGTGAAGAGACTTTCAACCAGCATAACAAAATTTGTTTTCAAACCGAATCATCTACCCTGCCTTTAAAACTTAAACTACTAAAATGGAAAATTTAAATGGTAAACACAGACTTTTGGGAAAAAAGTAAGAATTTGGGGGGCAAACCCAGATTTCATAGGGCCTTAGGACAACTTTTATGGTACTTTTATGATGGTCTTGTCATTTTTTGAGCTCAACAGCATGATTCCCCATTCAGATGTATTGCTTGGAAAAGAGAAACATGGATATTCTGCCAAACATCGCCTTTAGTGTTCTGCGGAACAAAGAAAATTATAACATGAGTGTGAGAAAATGACAAAACTTTCATTTTCGGGGTGAAGTTATCAATAATAAAAGCATTAACCAAAATATTTTCTTTTTCGAAAAGAAAGGGAACTGACATTTAAAACATCTTGAGCTGGTGTGGGAAGAGGTTAGAAATTCACTGTGAGTAAAACAGCAGCTGTAAATGACAATGATTTAAACACCAGACCCTCATCCCTCCCCAGCCCCAGCCCCATTAAACAAATAAATCAATCAATCAATCAGTAGCCTGTATATTTTCTCATTGGCTGATTGTGAAAAGGAATATCAAATAGTCACAATTTCTCTGCAAATGAAAGTTTCTTTTTACAAGACTATCCAAAAATAAGTCTTACTTTTTCCATGCTCTCATGCGAAATCCGATCCCTCTGCTTTTCAGTCCTTCTCCCACAAAGAGGTCGACTCATTTGAAAATGCTGGTCTGAGACCTGGTCTATTCTTGAACTCTTTCTTCGCAGACACAAAGACGGTGCAGAAAAACAATGCATTTTTTAATTGATTGTCTTTGTTAATAATCATTCAGTTAATTGCAAGAGTTTTCAAACAAAGCAAAAGCCTGGGGAGCTGGGATGGGGAACATCATTTCCTCACACAAGCATTTAAGGTTTAGAAACATCTTGAAGTTCTTAAGCAGATGGAGACTTCAGGCGCTGATCTGCAGTGTGAAACACAGTTTTGATAAAACATTGACACTGTGAATAAAAACTGAGGCAAGATGGCTGCTTTACAACACATACAAATATGCTTTAAAACACATTATTTTGGCACATGAGCAAAACAAGACAAATAAGTGGTGGAAACAGCCACGTAACTACTCCCCAAGGGTACAGACCTTAAAACCACTTTGTGGTCAAAGACGCCTCATTGAACATCTCCCTGCTTTTGCTGTACTTTTATTATTGTATAATGATGAAGCTATTTTATGCCAGCTGGTGTTTCTTGCTTTGAGAGGTAATTGTCTGGTTCAAAATCGCAGAACCGTGCTTTCTCCTCACACGCAAAGACATTTTACGCTAGAGATCTGTCCATGTGGTCTCTTGTGAACATAAAACAAAGATGTTGACTTAGTGTATCATTTCCCACAGGAAATTTTGTATTGCCAATTAGAGACAACCAATTAGAGAACAGCAATATAAAATTAATGTCAGATCATTTGGTCAAAGTAGAATATATTATACATATTTTTTTAAATTGGCAGATTTTGGTATCTTGGCAAATCTTAGCACATTGAGTATCGCTGAAATCTTCTTTGAGAGTCGAAAGGAGACAAAAGTGAGATTACTGGGGGATTCATCTCAGGTGAAAAACATCTGAGAAGCAAGAGGCTTCACAGGAGAAAAACCAACCACTTGTTGTCTACAAGAAACAATAAAGATGTTAAAGATCTCGTTTGTGAAACCCTTCAGATTTTTGTTGCCTTTTTCAGATTTTAAGCTACTTGTCATCCAAAAAAAATCTTCATTAATGTATTAAATACTAAAAGGCATCAATCAGCCCAATAGTTTACAGTCAGCTGATACCTCGTGGAGCCTGTAAACTCTTATTGGAATTGATGGTTCCATGAAGAACCTTTAACATTCATGGAAACTTTTCATTGCACAAAAGGTTCTTTACAGTGGAAAAAGGTTCCTTAGATTACTAAAAAGTTCTTCACATTAAGACAAAATGGTTCTTATTAGAACCGTTCAATGAAAGGTTCTTTGGGGAACCAAAAGTGGTTTTTCTATTGCATTGCTGCGAAAACCCGACTTTATTTTTTAACAGTGTAGATGATTGCATTGGTCAGAAGGAAACTTTGAGAGAGATTTTGAGAGCAATGAATGCAAAAGATGACTGCAAACCAACTAACACATCGGTTTTCATCATCCAGATCCATTGAAGTTCTTACAGTTCCATGATGAATATGCTCTAGAAAAAGGGATGTGGTGAGGATGCGCAGGTGAACTACTGTAAACTAAAGAACAGCTGGAAACAAGAATAGGTGGTTTTACACCTGATTTCCATCTCAAATACAAGGCTTTCTCAATGGTTTCAAAAACATTGCTAATGCTCATCATTGCTATTGCTGGGATTCTCTACTCTTCAACATGTTTTCAATATGTGCACACCTACAATTTTCCATCTGCAGAGAAGAGTTGCAAATGACTGCTCCAGATGGTTTCACTAGCAGAAGCAGACAGAGCAAAAGCTCCCTCTCTATCGCCCTCTGTAGTCTAGAAAGGATACAAATACAGCTCAGCCCCAGACTAAACGCGGTTTAAACTCACTTCTAGATTTTATACAGCATATATTGTAAGTTATTATAATTGTAATTTATTATTATTATAATTCATTACAAATAAATGCTAAAATATCAAACTTTTTGTTTGTGACTTTACTTTTTAAACATTAGATAGTATTTCATATCACAAATAAAGGAATTGCTATCAAATCAGTGTCAATAATCAGCATTTTTCCATTTTCTCATTTTATGTACACTGTTAAAATTATTTTTCAATTTTATAAATAAAACTGGGGGTACGTTTTACAAGGAAATACTATTTCAGTCTTTCTACTTCAAAATGTCATGTTCAATTCAGTGTGTTGCTTGCCATTTCTTCGTAATTATTTGTGAAATTTATCAGCAATTTCTGAGTAAAAAAATGGTTTCAAAGCCGATTTGTTTCTAGTGACATTAGGTCAATGTGCACTGTAAAACAATTCTGTAAAAGTTACGGTAAAAAAAGGCAGCTGTGGTTGCCAGAATTTTACCATAAAAAATACGGTAGCAACATTTTAGGTTTTACGGTTTTAACTTAAATTTACAGGTAAATACTGTAATTTCATTAACTGATATAATGTTAATATACCAACCTATTAAAGTACTGACATCTGTTTTGTACCTTTGTAATACACTGATAACCACCAAATGCAGGTGGTGATGAAAGTCACATGATGAATGTCCATCACAAGCAGATCTTAAATATTAACATATATAGAAGGTGCACAGTGTCATTCACACAAACACTAAACACCATCATGGTAACACACATTAAACTTAAATAATGCAATAAACATTAATTTAACAACATTAGATGTAACATACAACCCTAATGTACAAAACTGATAAGAAAAAACTAAGAAGAAACATAGTTATTTCAACAAAAAAATCTCTATGAGTCTCTATGGCTCACCAAGGCTACATTTATTTAATCAAAAATACAGTAAAAACAGTAATAATGTGAAATATTATTTCAAAAACATGTTTGATCGCAAAATGTTCCTCTGTTATGAAACGTTAAAGGCTGAATATGATCTGGAAATCGCTGATAAGGGTGGATTTCTTATTGGCTCGAAACTCATAAACACTGACCAGCTCACTGTTGAGTCTCTGACACAGAGATTGAAGTGGGATGGAGGGAGTTCAGTGCCCTTCTGCTGCAGATTGAGAGGAATTTTAAAAACCTTCCTGAGAAACAAATCAGAAATTTGACAATACATTTGAAAATAATAATTTGGGGAATGAAAGTAATAGTTTTGTTGTTGTTGTTGTTGTTGTTGTTGTTGTTGTTGTTGTTAAATGGAGCAGTTTATTAACCCCTTAACTGTCACCCCCCATTTTTTAAAATAGGCATGAACGTGCACTATCCAAACTTAAATTGTTGTAATTTATGAACACTTTGGAATACAGCCCTAAGGTTGGTCTCTTTTTTAAAGAAGACAATCAGCAGATTATGGCAAAAGTGGAATATTTAAAAATGAAAGTATCAAAAAGTTATAGAAGTTTAAATTTACTGTAAATAAAATGCACTATATTAATTTTATTTTATTTATTATAAATATTTTACATAACAGGTTTTACTCTAAAATTGGTATAAAATTAAAGCCTTATGTCTAAATAAATTATGTTCCAAATTTGAAGTTGATATGAAAAAAATTGAGGTTCCTGTGACATTTTATTTAGGATGTCATAGCACAAACAGCCACCGGGTGCCATCCAAACTCCATAAAAAATGTTATGCATTTTTCTGTCACAAATGTCTAGATTTCTCTGTCAATATTACTTCTATAAGTAATTTTAAATTTTAAATAAATTTAAATAAATATTACTTTATCCATTGTTTCTGATTATGGTTTCATTTGTCTTAATAAATACTTTGTTATCTGTGTCACTACTTTCCATTTGAAAACTAATTTAGCAAGCAAGAAGCTGAGCCACTAACCACACAGTGATGAGACAAGTATATGTCACCATGGCTTAAATCCAATCAAATGAGCTTTGTGTGTGAGTGTGTATGTACTGTATATCACTGCCAATACGACACAAGCGACGTATGTGTGTCAGAAGCAGTATACACACCAGCTCACTGCAACAAGTTGATAACAATATAATGATGTATAATTAGTGCAATATGCTTTGACACTGAACCCCACAACGGATTCCACTTTAAAACACAAACAGGCATAGTGTGCACTGCGTTACAGACTTAAAGAGACAGTTCACCCCCCTTTTTTTATTATTTGCAAAACTGCATGTAATTCTAAACCTGAATGACAAAGCGGGAACACAAAAAGACTGAATAGGGATTGGAGCTTCTGAGCTTTGTTTATGAACTACACTACTGTTCAAAAGTTGGTAAGAATTTTTAATGTTTTTGAAAGAAGCTTCTTATGCTCACCAAGGCCACATTTATTTAATCAAAAATACAGTAAAAACAGTAATAATGTGAAATATTATAACAATTTCAAATAACTGTTTTCTATTTTACTATATTTTAAAATGTAATTTATTGCTATGATCAAAGCTGAATTTTCAGCATCATTACTCCAGTCTTCAGTGTCACATGATCTTCAGAAATCATTCTAATATGCTGATTTGCTGCTCAAGAAACATTTCTACATATTATCACTGTTGAAAACAGTTGTGCTGCTTCACATTTTTGTGGAAACTGTGATACATTTTATTTTTCAGGATTCTTTGATGAATAGAAAGTTCAAAAAACGGCTTTTCTTTGAAATAGAAATCTTTTGTAGCATAATAAATGTCTTTACTGTCACTTTTGGTCAATTTACAGAGTCTTTGCTTTAAAACAAAGTGTTAATTTCTTTCATAAAAAGGTCTTCCTAACCCCAGACTTTTGAATGGTAGTGTATATTCTAGCATTTGTTTGGATATAAATGTTGGTGGTCATATGTTGAGGAATGTTCCAGGTTAAATAAGCGTGTTGACAGATATGCGGATACGATGGAAATCTAGGCGGACAAACATTCAGCTTTCATTACAAGCGGCCATTGCAAAGTGCTTTTCTTTTTGTTATTTACACAAACAGAAGGATGAGTCGAACATTTCTCTGTGGTAATCGACAGCATGACAGACTGACTAGGGCGGACCATTTTCATGCCGTGACCCTTTAACAATGTGAAAACTGTTTAAGATCCAGTTGAAAAGATGCAGAACCACAAATATAAAACATTCTAGGGACACCAATAAAAACGATCAATGCAATTCTGATGTCCACCTTTTTCCTGAGTAACCGATGAGCACGCCATGATGGATTCTAACTTCCATTTGAATGCTGTCATGTTCCAGTCTCCACAGAAACCCATGTTAAGACAGGGTAAAAAGATTGATTGAATTCATTAAACTGAAACTTTTTTTTAAGTATAACTAAATATAAAAATGTGCACAGGGCTAAGCTGTGCTGTTGCTGGCTGCCACAGTAACAGCAATAAACTTAAGCAATTCCTGTACAGTACTTGTTTTGCGAACCAGCCAATCTGTCCGTGTCCAGCAGCGTATGCTTTGCATTATGTGTCAAACACTGACAAGAAAACAATCATGGCTTGTTAAAATACTGTGTTGCTGATACTTTGTGTATTATGTACAAACTACATTTTTTCCAGGAATCTCTGATGAAAGTTCAAAAGAACAGTATTTATTTTAAATTAAAAAATTAGTAATATAAATGTCTTTACTGCCAGTTTTGATCAATTTAATGCACCCTTGATGAATAAAAGATTAATTTCTTTATTCTCAATGTCTGTATAGATAATTTTAATATTTAAAATTTTACAGGGAATATTCCTGCGAGAAAAGACCAAGATCGTCTACAATATTTGACCATTTTGAAGGACGCAGGCAGCAGAAACAGACCCATGACAGAGCGACTTAATGTTTGCTAAGGGAAAGAG
>NW_015542451.1:1690283-1719749 GCF_001515605.1 Sinocyclocheilus anshuiensis
GAAAGAGTGAATCATGACTCAAAAATAAGCAGAGGTTAAATGCAGCTCAACCATAATCCTCTCTGCCTTTAAACAGTCTCTCCTGCAAGCCATAAAAACAATCCCAGTAAACTCTGGTGTAAGTGTTATTATGCGCAGACAGATGTAAAGCACTTTGGTGAAGTGTTATTATCTCTAAGAGATAATATACTTATTTCTAGTAGAATAGCTCTGTTTTGCTAATAGCTACATTGGGTGTAAAGATGTTGCTAAAGAACACAAATGTGGAACAGGATTTTTATCCCTCACACTGATTTTGGACTTTTTACATTTTTAGCCAAGCCTCCCCTCTGGGTGCAAGCTGTAAGACCTCCTCCATTACGACTCAAGGCACTGAAGTGTGTCCAGAGAAAACACTTCACACACCACACACACACTCCCTCACACACTCGCATCCCTTTCCTACTGGGACGACACACTCAGCACTACGCGGAGGAGTCGACAGAGACCGGATACAGAGACACACTCGCACATACAACCCCTACTGACAAAATAAACCTGACTTGATACACTAACAAAAATGGATTTCCCTGTGAAATATATAAATATCCTAATGCTAGCTGAATTCTTTTGTCATTATTCTAAAATGAGCACATAAGCACAGACAGTTTCCTTACACATCTTACGAATACAGAAACATGGCAATCTCCTCTTGGAAAGAAAAGTTATTCTGTGCTCTACACACTGTGAAATAATCTAATAAAGTGAAACAGAGCCGCCCAGTTTTTAAGTGGCTTTGGTTCTGGAATTATTTTTCCTATTCATTTTTCCCCATAGGTATTTTTAAAAAGTCTTTGTTTAAAAGTCATGAATTAAAGGTAAATCACAACATTACAAACTATGCACGAGTTGGTAAATTGCAATTATGACATCAGTTGTGGTCGAATCAATTTTGTCAGAGAAAGATGCCAATGTGCCTTCTCTAAATAAATAAATGAATACATATATATTTTTTTTAGCTGTACTTCTTCAACATGAAGAATATAAAATGTATGTCAGGTGGGTGTTTGCATTTATATTTATCTATTTATTTATTCAATTTATGAATGTGTTGTAAACTAAATTGTTATATATTTAGTATCATCATTGTACTGTACAATAGGCTACTATTGCATTTTGTATATGCAACTTAGCTAGCTTTATTGTAAATGGAGTTCTCTGAACGCCAGACTAGGAGGTTCCCAGGTGCACTTGAAAGCAGCAGCAAAACCTATAACAACTAGCTGTCTGCCACACCAAAATAAAAAAACATAAAAAAAACAAAATTGTCTGCCACGCCATACAACGCGATAGCAACTCGCATCTCATGTGTGGACGTGTTTTCATGTGTGATTTTGGTAACTTACAAAGGCATAACTGTGTGTCAACTGAAGATCCATTACTGTCTTGCACTGGAGCTGCTGACTTCGGGTTTGTGCTCTGCATGGCTTCAATAAACAACACTGGCTGTGTGAACATATTCAGTCTGTCTTTCTGCCATGAGGTGGCGACAAAGTGCCGGACCGTCTTTATGAGTGAGTCATTGAATCATTAATTCGACCGATTCATTCAAAACACTGATTCATTTAGGAATGGACCGCCACTACAAATCATGCTGCTGTGGCTTCATAACTGAAAATATTGTGAAATGTAAGTTCTTGTGTATTGAACTGTTGTATAAGAGTAATATCACACTAAATTGTCCAGTTAGTATGAAAATCATTCTTGTGATATTGCTACATTTATCAGACATATGGCATCACAAACATTCTCTTTCTTTAATGTTTATAGGTGTGATTCAGAATGCCAGGGTTTATATGGCATATGGTATAGTTTATCAAATACTCTTTTATCCCTTGTTTATAGTCTTTTAATAGCAGAGAATGGAGTGATTGTAGTTCCCACCCCAACCGTTTCAATACAATTATGTGCTAATGCAGAGATGGCTTAAGTGAGGCGTGCTGTCAGCAGGTGGTTATTTAGCTGAATTAGGGGTTGTGTCTGTTTAGAGAGGGTATAGTTAGTGTGATGGGAGTCAGTCTGCAGCACATTAATGTGAGACAGCAAGGGGTGTGTTTGTGTGTGTGTGTGTGTGTGCTTTCTTCACCTTGTAACATTAACCATGCAAAGACTAATAAATGTGGTGATGGGAAGATTTTCATGTCAACATTTATATGAAGAATGTACTGTACTGTATGTATTTTACATGCATCTAAAGTTAATTGTGGTGAAACTAGTTTTTTTTTTTTAAAGGGGTCATATGATGCTGCTAAAAAGAACATTATTTTGTGTATTTGGTGTAATGAAATGTGTTTATGCGGTTTAAGGTTCAAAAAACACATTATTTTCCACATACTGTACATTATTATTTCTCCTCTATGCCCCGCCTTTCTGAAACCGCTTCGTCCACGGTGAAAGCCGATCCAGTGATCCACAGTGCAAAGTTGTATTTCCTCAGCAACCAGCACAGATCAGCTCCAGGCATGACGAAGCGGATATCGTCCTCTTTTAGAAGGCCAAACAAAGTAGTTTTGCTTTCACAACGAAACACACAGCGTCTTCACGACATGGCGGCGGCGGCAACAATACTACAGCGAGAATAAAAGTTACGCCTTCTTTCTTTGCGTGAACATTTGGGCGGCGTTATGCAAATCTTCCCACATTGTGATGTAGACATGTGGGGGCGTGTTAGAACGAGCCGTTTTAGGTAGGCGTGGCTGACTCTTAACTTTTATAAAGAATATCTCTTTGGATTTGAGACTTTAGTCTTTGCAACTTTACAGATCTTCTTTATGCACCAAGAGCTTGTAACACTCCAAAGAGAAAGGAAAAATTTAAATTGCATCATATGACCCCTGTAAATTACAGTTATTCAATATATGTGAATATATGAATGGATAAAATGTACATTTCAAATGCAATGGGAGTCACTTTGGATAAAAACGTGCCCAATGCATCAGGCCACTGTTTGTCATTTTCTTTTATCTACCTGGGCTTTACTTTTGCTGCCTATTGACAATTTTTTTGTGCAATAACATGACAAAAGGGAACGACAAAAATATATAACTCAGAAAATTAATTTTAAAATCATACTGATGGTGTTTATCTCTGTTTGGGCGGTACTCAACATGCAAGCACAGTCTGTTATAGGCTACAGCAAACAGAAAACCTCTGTTTCTGAAAAGTCTCTTGGAAAGTGTGGATAGATGTTTGAAATGAGATACAAGTACTTCTTAACTGATCTTGGAGTGTGTTGTTTTATAATGACAAGCCTTTGAAACAAATATTAAACCACATGAACCTTATCATCCTTATTCCTGGTTCTTCTAACCCCAAATGAATGATCTCTAAACAAAAATGATTTGCCTAAATCTTTCCTCTGCAGCTCAGGTGAGTTGTTATACCTGCTTCCCTTGTCATATACTATTATTTGATTCCCAAAAATATACCATTAAAGGGTTTTTGTTGCAATGCTAAGAACCATTTTTGGATCTCCAAAGAACCTTCCAGATAAAAGTTCTTACAAAAAATAAATAATTATATATATATATATATATATATATAACTTTTCCTGGTTTAATTACATTTTTAATAATCAACAACCACTCTAAAGTACTTTTTTAGTATGGAAAGTTTCTATGGATGTTAAAGATTCTTCAAAAGAAAGTTACAATTTATTCTTTTCTCCCTCCATCTTCGGTTGCTCAGTTTTTTTCCCAGTGAAGACTTCACTTCCTTTGTTTGTTTCTGTTCAGTGAACAGAAACCTGAGTCCTGGATATTTTCCCTTTACAAGGCCTCCTCTACTCGCTCCTTCTCCTGCTTGGTTGTGCGTGTAACAAAATTTAGCCCAGGCAATATATCCAACAGCTGAATGGAGGGGAGAGAAGCTGCCAAGGAGAATTCCAGCACTGTGAGTCAGAAGCGCAGCACAGCACCTTCAGCAGAACAAGACTGATGGAGTGTGCAGAGCCTGTCTGACCTACAACCACACTGCCAATGATGATACGAACAGGTACAAAAACAGCTTCCTTCGCCATTACAGATTTACAGTTTCTTTCTGATTTGGAGGTTTTTGAAAGCACTAACTTTTTGTTAATAAAAACAGGTCTCTCCATGTTCAGATGTGAGATCTGCCTTCATTTTCTTAGTCCCACCGTCAAGGTCAAAGCCATGCTGTTGCGTTTGAGTCTGGCCTGTTTTCCACAGACATGGAAAAATCTTTTGGATTGTAGTGAAGTGTTGCATGCGCCAACAGTGCTCATTCTAACCCATAAACTGAGTTAGATATAGAACAAAAAATATTAGAGACAGCCTCCTTTTTTATTACTTAGAAAACATTAGATACATCCATTTCCCATTTGTCTGTGATGAGGGTGAATTTATTGAAGCCAAAAGCATGTCTGTAAGCAAATACATCTTTAACTTCACTATCAGTCAACAGTGTTCAAACTGATAGTTTTGGGAAATGTTATTGTAGGTGATGACACATTAGTACAGATAATATACTACAAGTAATTAATGCTTACAGTTAATGAGACATTTTTTTAGACTCTTCAGCTAAAACTACGTTTCCTCTCCCCTCTCTCTTTTTTCAGAGATCTCTGTTTGTATTTCTGGCTCGGACTCTCTGAATAGCCCACTCAGATTAGAACCAGCTGGATCTTCTGGCTTACACACAGCAGCACAGCTCTGGGACAAAAGACACCCTGTTAAGCCCCGCCCACAGGAGGAGCTAAATACTGCAGGGGGCGGAGACATCAAAAACCCTGACCCCATCATCCATGATTTGCTGTGTTTAGCCAGTTACTAAGATTGTTCAAATGATGATGGGCACAATTGTGAACAGCTGAATCCTTTGAGCTGCTTGTTTCGCTCAGCTACCACGTGCATCATCTCTTCCATTGCATTGTTACAGACCTTTTATAGAGCAAAAATCGAAGGAATGAGACTAGTTAAGATACTTGAAACCATCAGACAAAACCTGCCGATTGCTTTCCCAGTAAAAAAAATACCTTAAAAAAAATCTTTAAATGACTCTCTCCTTGCATTCCTGCTTAAATAAAATTTGTATTTTTTTAAAATCCTGCTTTTATTAGATTTTATTTGAATATTTTCTGTTTTCACCTTAATTTTATTTAATGTTTTAGTCATTTTATTGTGTGCTTTTAACAGTTTTTTTAACATGTCTATACAGGTTTTTTTTTAAATTATTTAGTTATTTTTATTTTGTTTATAGTTATTTTACTTCAAGTTAAACTAAACAAAAATGACATGTTGCTTTGACAACAAGCTGAAATAGAATGGTTAATTTTTGGTATATATATATATATGTTTTTCTTGTCATAATCCAAAGTATCTGCCTGGTTTTGCTCCCGTTTAGTTTTGCATTCTACTACTGTATATGATTCACTACACGACTGCATTTCTGTGTACTGCGATAGAGGCTCTCTCATGCAGTTGTAATCATCCATGAAATGTGGTGTGATTACTGGGTCCATTTCACACATCTGACTCCATCTATATGTTTTGGTTCTCTTAAGTGCTTTTGGTCGCTGTTCAAACAAAACGCTCTTCCTCTGCATCTTAAACAAGTTCATTTCTGTTTATTCTGGCCTGTTTGAAAATGTGTAATCCAAGTCCTGAAACATTTTCATAACTCTTAGTTGGAAGACAGGAGGAGTACTTTATTTTATTATCAGGCTTTTATACTGTAGTTACAGTGTTTTGAACTTCATTATGTCTTTGTCTTCCTGTAACATTTCACTTTCAGCCCTGACAAATTTACCTTAATGAAAACTGTGTTTTTAATGAACATGACTTTCCTAAAACATACTTTTTAAGGCTTTAGTCCGTTGATTTATTTAATTGCCGTACGAACTCAGGCTTACAGGAGCAGAGCGGTTATTTAGACCCAGTGAATCACAGTGAGGGCATTCATATCCTCCTCCTCGTCCCAAATTCACACGTCCATCAGAGCCCGTGTTATGCCAACCAATCTGTAAGGGAATCCTAGGGGAAACGTCCACTTAAACCAGGAAGTCTGAGGTTTCCCACAGTTCCTTTGAGTCCTGCTAGTGCACAAATATCCATGGGGATCAAACATGGGTTAGAAGAGTACAGGTGGGAGGTCTGGTTGAAAAAGCTTTAGAGAATCAAACACACCAGGTAATGTGTTGAATGTTGATGCTACCATTTCAAAGTTTTACAAATCTGGAGTGAAAAGTGACATGCTTTTTAAAGCTCTTTTGTCCGTTTTTTTCATTGCATCGAGATTTTTACCTAGGTTGAATAGAGTGCTGCAGGGATGACATATTTTTGTAGGCCAAAACCCCAAAACAAGCATTTTAGCACTTCTGGGTCCATCGTCCTGAAGTCAATGGTTTTTTTTGGTTAAATGCCTGAAATAAGGTCTGTGATGAACACAAGCTCAAGGATGATGTTAACTTATGGGTTGGCCTAAAAATACATCATCACTGCAGCACTCTATATTGTTTTTGTTTTAGGTAAAAAAAAAAAAGACATTAAATATTTTCTCTGATTTTATTATTAATTTTTTTAAATGTCTTATATGGCAATAGGTGCTTAATGTTATAGTTTGAAATATATGAATATATATATTTATAATGTCTTCTATATTTATAAATACTTTTTTCTATGTAATTCATTGGCTGTGCAGTTCTCCCTCCTAACAGCTTCATCACTGCTGCTTCTGCTTTGCCAGTTTTGCTGCCTCCTTTGCTTTCTTCCACTTGAGTTTTTTCTTGATCAACAAGAGGTCAATGTACACAGGGTAGTTTAGGATGGTGGAGGCGCAGAGGAGACCACCATGCAACGCACCGGCGATACCGCAGCTAAAAATGTCCTGGCCTGAAATACACAGAAAACCCCAAACATGCTAAAATGCTCTCATGTTTAAAATGGAATTTAAAATATATATTAATTAAAAAATATTAATATAGTAAGAATTTATGTGTGTGTGTGTGTATATAATGTATATTTACATTGTATTTATATAATATAACAACTGCATGTTAACTTTGACAGCTCTAAAATATATATTAAATATTTTACTTTTGTCATATATAATAATTCGTTTTATATATAAAACACACACACACACACACACACACACATACTATTAACAGCCCTTAAAATACACCTAATCAGTCATTTTTTCATTAACGCTTTACAATAAGTTAACATTAATTAACAATGAGCAATACATTTGTGACAGTATTAAATAATATTCGTTACCAAGTTAATAACAATACAACTGTTCATTATTAGTTCATGTTAACTAATGTAGTTATCTAATGTTAACAAATGAAACGTTAAAAGTGTTACCTTTTTTCTATCAGATGTTTTTGAGGCCCCTCTTTAATCTAGGCCCCAGTATGAAAACTGTATACAGTAGGAAGAGCTCTGTACCTGACAAATAAAGGTTTTTGACGGGAGTGTCACAACGGTTTTGAGCCATGGCCTCCGCGTAGAAGCGGTCCAGGTTGTGATCAGCAGAGTAAATGGCCCCTCGGTTACAGCTGAGGTAGTGCATGTTTGTCAGAGGAGTGGCGGCCTCCTGAAACACCAGCTGAATCACACACACACACACTCATCAGTCTGAATGCAGAATCCACTCACTTGCTCACTAATGATAGTAAGCCCGGACAAAACACTGCAGATTTATGCCCATCCAAGTGCACTAAGTACTTATAACTTCATATAAATATTTAGAAAACAAAGCTGAATCTACAGTTCTGCTCAAATCAACATAAAATCAAATGAAATCTGAAAATTCAGCTTTGCCACTACAGTGACATCAAAAGTGACAGTAAAGACATTTATAATGTTACAAAATATAACTATTTCAAATAAATGCTGTTCTTTTGAATTTTCAGGAATAAACCATGAAATGGAAAGTTGTAACTGTAATATTAGTTCATAGTATTACTGTTTTAGTTCATTTTTTATCAAATAATGCAGTCTTGTTAAGCATAAGAGACAAATTAAAACAAACTTTTTTTTATTGTTATTGAATATCGCAGTGGTTATTATAGATGATTTATGCTTGTGCATCATTATTTTATAATGTAATTCATGTGCCCTTGTAATCCTTAATAGATTCCCGATTTCCAATGTCCCAAATCAAGTCCTACCCTATTTTTTTCCTCATTTAATCTATTTCACTCAGATCAGTCTCATTTTAGTATCAATAATATAGTGTTATATTTTATGTTAATATTTTTAATTAGATTTTTGTTTGATTTTGATGGGTTTTTTTATATTTATTGTAATGTTTATTTTATTTCAAGTAATGAAACGGTTTTTATTGTTTTAGCTTTAGTTAATGATAATAACCCTGGCTCAGATATACATCACAATAAAGAAGAAAAGGCAATCGCAATTTCCATTTCATGTCAAGTTCAATGCTAAGGGCCTCAAGTGCCTAAGTGTCTCTGTATCTTTGACAAGTTTGACACCAAAATCCAGTGATTAGCTCTTTCTCAAAAATGCTATCCATCCTGTTTACTTCTGGAAGTTGCATAAAACCAGATAACCACGAAGTCCCTTTTTGTGTGCAGTATTCAAGAGGGTCAGGGTTTGACTGTGAATTCTCACAATTTTATTTCAAATCTATAAATCAAAAATATTCCATTAATTATTTTTTTGCAAGGCTCTTTATGACTGTGTACGTTGGTGCCATTGCAGTTGGCATCAATTTTTAATGTTCAGATGATTTGCTAACGGATCACTTTCTCCATGTATTATAGACCTGCTTGGCAAGTCACTGAACGGGTTGTGGGTGGTTCATGAGCATGAGACTAATGATAAGTTTTACAGAGATGTTGTTGATAACCACCAGGTAGATTTTAACACTCGACCTTGTAATCGTATTGCAGATCATCATTGTCTTGGTGTTTAGTGAATCAGTGTTTAGACTCTTTAGTTAACCTATGAATAACTAACTTGATTTACTCGACTCATTGTACAGGCACAGGACAAAAGCATTATAACATTAAAAAGGTACCTTTATCACTATTTTTTCATGCTCATATAACACATTTCAAATTTGCAGCAGAGTTTAGTACCTTGTCTCTGAGTTTTGGGAAGTGTTTGCAGGCCCATTCAAAGAGATAGTTGGCAAATCTCATCTTGTAGTTGAAATAATCGTCGCCTCTTTTCCTCACTCTAGTATCTTTCCACTCTTCAAACCATTCATAATTCACCATGGTCAATATGGTCATACATGACTTGCCTGGAAAATTAGTTTGTTGTTAACATATGACATTATTAACAGCAAAACAGAATCTTGCTTTAAATTTGAAGCTAGAAAGAACAAACACAACCTTTAAAAATGCACTTTTCACTGTACATCAGACCCATATAGACAATTAAATCAGTATTTTTAAAAGAAATTAATACTTTTATTCAGCAAGGATGCATGTATGATGTTACATTTATAATGTTTCTATTTTAAATAAATGCTGTTCTTTTGAACGTTCGATTCCGTAAAGAATCTTTAAAATCAAAATGTATAACAGTTTCAACAAAAATATGAAGCAGCACAACTGATTTCAACATTGATAATAATCAGAAATGTTTCTTGAGCAGCAAATCAGCATATTAGAATGATTTCTGAAGATCATGTGACACTGAAGACTGGAGTAATGATGCTGAAAATTCAGCTTTGCATCACAGAAATAAATTACATGTTACAATATAGAAAACAGTTCTTTTAAATTGTAATAATATTTCACAATTTTACAGTTTTTATTGTATTTTTGATCAAATAAATGCAGCTTTGAGAGACTTTTAAGTGGTGGTGTACAGTGAATCTTGCAGTGACAATGCTAAATAGAGAGCTGCTGTCTAAAAAGTCATTGACATTGGCCAGATGATCATGTTACCTGGGTGCCGGATCTGTGATGTGGGATCTTTGGCTGAGGGGAAGGTGATGAGCATCATGGGAATGTTCTCTGGTGCCTCGTCTTTACTCATACCGAAGAACTCATCCATCCTACAAGTGAAAGCTCACTTTTCATTAACTGCAGTCACACATGATATACTTTATGCACTCATATTACATGCTAATAGGCTGATGATACACAGGGCAACTTTTTGAGCAATGTTGCCGCCAGGTGAGACACAGGGCCCATGAACAATATAAAGTATCCAGGAGGAAATTTGTTACCCATTCTTAAAATGGGAAAGTGCCCAAGCAACATTGCTCAAAAAAAGTTGCCTGGCAAAATTGCTCAAAAAGTTGCCCCGTGTATCATCAGCCGTACAGGGAAGTTTGGAACGGCCTGGAAATATGTTTTCCCACAGGCAGGAAGATAAGAATTGCTTCTTGGACTGAAAGCAGAAAGCCTGTCCAGACAGAAGTATGGCAGCAGGCCGAGAGAGAGCGATCCTCCTGAGACTTCATGCTTTAGGCAGCAGCACTGCCTAGTGTTTGATTCATGCTGCTGCAAATGATTCACTTAGTTTGAATTTATTGTTTGACTCATTTAAGACATATAATTTTGGTTTAGTGCAAATTATGCTATTGTGTTAGTTTACTAAATGCATAGTATTATACTATTTTATATTATGTGAATTACGGTTGTTGTTGTTTTTCTTCCCTTGTGAAAAAAAAAGAAGTGCGCTTAATTGTATTGAAGAATTGTTGTGTACTTCAATTCTTAAAAGTATATTTAAAAAGAAAAACTGTAGATAATATAATTTTAATGAAATAAAAAGCCACTTAAGTTTACTTAAAGATAGTACACTTTCATGATTGTTTCTTTAATAAGTGCACTTTGTAATTAAACATTTTACTTTAAAGTACACATAAAATCATTATGTTGTAACAATGTTTTGTCATGCTTTAAAGAAGTACACTTATTTTGATGTGTTGACTAACATACTAAAGCACTCGTGATGTATTAGATTCTATTTTTAACTGTAATGAGTTATTTGATATTACATTTAAAATTAATATATGTTAGATATACTAAATTGCAACTTCATCATTATAAAGTCTAATTACAAATATATTTGAATACATACAAGTTTCAATAGAAATGACATTAAAGAATATTTAGTTTACCATAAAGGCTTAAAATGCATAAATATCAGTACATTCGGCAGATCACATTAAACATATTTCAAAGACAATCAAAGTATTTATGAAATTACATATAAATATGTACTAAAAAACTTAAGTCTTAAATTCAGCTAATTGCATTTAATGTCAATTTAAACCATAACACATTTTAATTTATTAGCAAACAACATGCAGTTAAGTGTAGAAAAACATTATATTCTTTTAAGGTAATATTATTTCCATAATAAATGCTCTTTTTAAAAGTATGCTAAAGTGTACTTCTTTTTTGGACATTTTGGTTTAGAGCAAAAATGATGTCATTGTTTTAGTTAGGAGTAGTGATTACTTACATGATCTTACTAAATGTATAGTACTGAATATTTTATTTCATGGTAAATAGGTTATGCATCTTGTCTTTGCACTTTTTTTTTAATTATTGATTCTACATTTTAAATGCAAAATTATAATATTGCTAAAGTAGTATTGTAATGTATATTTTTTGATACTGACATGGCATCCATGTCATTGGATTTGAAGAGCCAGATGCTGGTGGGCACGATGTCTAACTCTTCCTGCGTCGCATCAAACCCCGAGAACAGGAGGAACGAGGCTTTACCAGGCCTCATCATATCCAGACGACTCCGAACATCTGAAAGTTATGAAAAGAGTCCATGTAGTCTATCAAGAGCAGCTACACATTACAATATGATTCATTGCAGCACATAGATTATGTTCACCTGCTTTGACTTGTATTTCTGGAGGTAAGAGCTTCTGGAAGGTGTTGAAGATCCCACAGTTGGAGATGATGACAGGAGCCCGAATCTCCACATGCTCATCACCTTTCTTCACTGTCACTCCTGTCAGTCAAACCACAGGGCAGGTAGATCGATAAACACATAAACACTTATTTGGAAGAAAATTGATTTATTTATGCATTATTGAAGTTTTAATTGGTATAGCTGACTACTTTTGACTCACCATAAGCAGCTCCCTTCTTATCAACCAGGATCCGACTGACAGGAGCTCGGACCAGCACACTGCCCCCATATTTCTGTATGACTTTAGTGATGTGGAACGGGATCTCACTGGCGCCCCCTTTAGGGTAATATGCGCCACGCTTGAAATGGTGCAGCATCAGAGCATTGATCATACAGCTGGAATCTTTAGGAGGCACACCTGGAGAAAAGAGCAAAGACTTCTCTAGGCCCGAGTCAGAAATACTGGTTAACCTATGTTTTTCCAGACTTTTTCTGATTTAGGGTCATGGACATGCATAGAAAGTGTCAACAATGATGTGTTGGGTGGTGCTGGGGGAGGTGGAGGGTTTTAAAGTAGTACCCAATATTTGAACCTAATATAAGTCAGGTCTCAGGTTTGATCTGTCTCTTCTCCTCTTCTCCTGCCTGGAATCTTACCTCTGCCTGCACTTGTGGACTGTTCCTAGTCGTGTAAAGTGGTTGCCAGCTTGGATTCTGTCATCAGCCTGTTCCTGTCTATGTGAGTTGTTTACACCTGTGTGGTGTGGTCACCTGTCTGGACACTGACATTCTGCTACTACTCAATTAATTTATTTGAGTCGCATTTCTGCATTTGAGTCCTTTATCACAGAGAACCCTGACAATAAGGTAAAATTAAATTTAAAAAAATGTACTGTGAAGGTGGAACAATTGGATGAAGTGATAAACACATGAACTGTGGTATTCTATATATCTACAGTCTATATGTGTATATATGGGTCATTCTATTATACTGTAGTATAATTAATATTTCAATTTGAATTTTTATTTAATTTCTATATGTTTTATACAGTTATGTTGTGTGTAAAAGTTTTTTTGTTGTTTTTTGCCTATATATAAATATACCTATATAGTTTTTTTCCCCCCTTTGTTTGTTATTTAATACAAAGTTAAGCTAAATGAAAAGGAGAAATTTTGCCTTGGCAGTTAGCTGAAAAATAAATACATTTCTTTTTTTTTTTAGAAATTAAATAATTACATTTTCATTTCATCATATGGTGCTTTCATGGAATGATTCATGTACAGAAAGTCTCACCGTAGAAGAAATATGAGAAGATCACGTGCAAATCCTTGTTGCTTGTCAGTCTGTTGTTCATCTCAGTGGCATTTAAGCCTGAGAGACGAAAGATGGATGAGCAGAGGTCAGCGATGCCACTTTTGAGCAGAAACAGAGCCAACCACTGGGGAATCAGTTTTAGGATGGCCAAATAATGAATCTTCCTGGCTGTGACCTGTGGACAAAAAAAATGGTCAACTTAGTATCATATGCATGTCTTAAAAAAAGATGATAAACCTTATCATCATGAATGTTAATTAGATGACAATTATTGTCCAACTGACAGGCAAGTGAGCACATTAGCATTGGGCATTCTTTCAGTCCACTCACTGCAAACGTAACACTGGCACTGGTTTAGTTTAAAAGCATGAGATGATGGAAGTGCATGCTCTACCTTCATGGTCTTAGAGAACTCCTCCACAGCTTTGACTTCATCTGGAAAGATCTTCTTAAGGTTCTGCTCCATCTCAGTCTTGCCACTCAAGATGGCGTAGTCTCTCCGTTTCTCACTGTCGCCAATCACAATGCTGTCAAAATGCTGCGGTAGCTCCACAAACTCCAGCTGACCCTCAGTGATTTGATCCATAGCGACCTTAAGCAGACCGTTTTCATGCAGCTGACCGAAGTAGTGAAGTCCTTTTGACATGCAAAATAAAATAAACTTGACTGAAGGACCTTCAGTAGATATGTTCTTGAGACATCATGATTTAATTCACAGACATTGCCTTTAACTAACAAGAAAGTAAAAATCCCAACTGGAAGTACAAGTGTGATTTCAACTTTAGTAACAAAGATTGGTTTAATTTCCATATTCCTGCTGAAGAAATACACTACACATAATTCTCAAGATCTGTCCACCAATCTGAGAAGTCGCTGATATTCTCAAACAACTTATTTGTATGGTACAAATACGTTATTTTTGAGTAACAGCAACAAATTGTAGGCCTACTGTATTTTCCGGAAAGGTCGCACTGGGTCAAAATTGCATTGTTGAGAGAAAATCACAGATAAGTTGCATTGGTGTATAAGTGACATTTTATTATTACTTTCAGAAATAATGTAAAATACCAATAAATAAAACGAAACGTTTACAAGAGCCTAAAGGAATAGTTCACCCAAAAATTAAAATGTACTGTAGATGAGTTTGTTTCTTCATCATATTTGTATAAATGTAGCATTCCATCACTTGCTCACCAATGGATGCTCTGCAGTGAATGGGTGCCGTCAGAATGAGAGTCCAAACAGCTGATAAAAACATCACAATAATCCACAAGTAATTCATACAACTTTATGACAATGTCTTGTAAAGTGAAAATCTGTGTGTCTGTATGAAACAAATCCACCATTAAGATGTTTATTTTTATTTTTTATTTTAAACCATTAAAATACAGCTAAAATATAATTCCTCTATCCAAAATATTGCTTTGTCCAGAAAGAAATCTTGTCTGAAACAGGAGAGAAATATGCACAGATCAAATACTGTTTAGAAGCCAAAACAGATCTAAACAAATCTGTTGGTGGAATTTGATGTGAGAGGGGACTTTTTCACTGGAGGAAGCGTCATTATGGATTTGTTTCTTAAAAACACACAACCTTTGGCTTCACAAGTCTAACTGATGGACTGGAGTGGTGTGGATTGCTTGTGGATTATTGTGATGTTTTTATCGGCTGTTTGGACGGCATTTCTGACGGCACCCATTCACTGCAGAGGATCCATTGGTGAACAAGTCATACTACATTTCTCCAAATCTGTTCTCATTTAGAAACAAACTCATCTACATCTTGGATGGCCTGAGGGTGAGTAAAGTTTCAGTAAATTTTCATTTTTGGGTGAATTATTATTTATTTATTTTTCCACACTGTAAAAAAAAAATCTGTGACATTTACGGTAAAATACCGGCAGCTGTGGTTGCTAGAACTTCACCGTAAAAAATATGGTAGCAACATTTTAGGTTTTACAGACTTAACTTAAATTCACAATAAAATACCGTATTTCATTAACTGATGTAATGTTAATAAACCAACATATTGAAGTGTTAATATCTGTTTTGAACCATTGTAATGCACTGATAACCACCAAAAACTGGTGGTGATGAGAAAGTCACACGATGAACCAAAGCTCATCACAAACAGCTTTTCTACGAGCTGCGGAGGGCAATACTTTTATATAGAAGGTGCACAGTGTCATTCACACAAACACTAAACCCCATCATGGTGACACACATGATACTGAAATAATGCAATAAACATTCATTTAACAACATTAGATGTAAGATTAAACCATAATGTACACAACTGATAAGAAAAAACTAAGAAAAAACACGTTATTTCAACAAAAAAACATCAATGCAGGGAAAAAGCGTCATGCAGGGAATTCTGGGAGTGTCAATTTACGGTTTTTCACTGTAAATTGAACTTTTGTGACTTTTTCTTTTTCACTTCCAAAAACGTATTTTTAACAGTATTTTACTGTAAAATTACATTAAATGTTATTACATTTATTCACCGAATATAGTATGGAAACTTACTGTTAACCAGTTAACAGGTTTTTACTGTAGCATGTTTACACTCTTTTACTGTTAAAATCACAATCATTTTTTACAGTGCACATATGAAAAATAACCATGCTCTATTGTAAGGGACGGTACATACCCACATCAAACTCAAAACCCTTCTCAGTGAAAGTGTGACAGCAGCCTCCGGCCACGTTGTGCTGCTCCAGCACCAGGACTCTCTTCCCCGCTTTGGCCATTGTGGCTGCAGCCGTCATTCCTCCGATCCCACTGCCTATTACAATTGCATCAAGATTCTTTGGAATCTTCTCCTTGGTAAATCCTAGAAATACATACAGTAATACATTATATGCATATAGGCTATTGTACTCAGTAGTGTTAGGGAAAAAGCAAAAATACCTACTTCAAAGCAGTGTTCATGCAATCTTATGTAACATTTTACTGCAGAAACACAATGACTGATATGGGAAGTGAATAGTCCATTCCTGATCTGGGTTAACTCCCAGCATTCAGTGCTCAAAGTGGGTGAAACGGATGGTTGGTATATTATGAAAAGGCCTGATAAGGAGTTAGTAAGGCCACAAGATATCACCAAGTAGACTATTATCTTTGTAAGCCCTAAAACACTTCAAATAAGAGGTTTGCCTGTGATGTACAAGTGTTATCACAGTCAGCTAATCTAATTAAGATATCGGCATAGCCATTGACACACATGTTAATTGTTTTACAATAGCATTGACAAGACTTTACATAATTAGATTAGCTTAAACAGTCTAGATGTTCTGTTTCGGTGCATATTATGTGAAATGGCTATTACTTCTTTTCAAGGTAATGAGACGCACTGTATGTAATATGTATAAAAGAGACTTCTAATTGAATTTGAAGAAATTCTGTCACCATTTCCTAACTCAAGCTATTCGAAACACTTCTGTTGAACACATATAAAAACACACACTAAATAAATAGTAATGCATGAATCATATAGATCACATTTATTTGTCATTTTAGAGCTTGATAGCCCTCATTCAGTCAATCTTAAAAGTATATTTTTAAAAGACTAATCTAATATCGATGAAACAAAAGGCCACTTAAGTGTACTTAAAGTATACTTTCATGACTACATTACTTAACACACTTAAGTACACTTCTAAAAAGTTAAAGTACATTTTAAATTCTTCTGAATTTAATTGTAAATAACATGCAGTAAAGTGTCTGAAAACATTACCTGCAGTTTACAATGAAGTATAGTAAAGTATATTATTTCTGGAATAAGTACACTTTTTGCTAATATGTACTCATTACAGTATATGCTGTTTAAAAGAGCGGTCACAATACTGCTAAAAATGTTACATAATCAAATCAACAATTTTTGTTTAATATAAATTATTAATCTATGCATATCATTATTTAAAAAAAAAAAAAAAAAACATGTTCCCTCATCATATTTAAACAAAAACATGAACTTCCCCTCTTCTCTGATGACGTGCACTGACGTGAGGGCAGGGCAATAACCTGTCACTCAAATGAGGTCATAGCAATTAGCAAATGACAATGACTCTAATAAATCCTTGGACAAAATGAAGTCCTGTCCTACTTTTTTCTTTTTCTTCAAGCCATTTCATTCAGAAATACACCACAAAAGAGAAGAAACAATTTATGATTTATTTAATAAATTTAACAATTTATGTTTCCTGGTGACTTGAACTATTAACACTTCACTTAGTTTACATATAAAAAGAATGCTGTATTCTGTGTATGCTTATAATGTTTTATAAGCTCCTTAAGTTCATTCAGCAGAAACATGCTCATATGTTGCATTTGAAGATTAGCTCACATTAGATTGTACATTTGCTTTTAAAAGCTGCAGATTAGCAGAACAGGCTTAAATGACACTCCCAGGTCATTCTGAGGTCAAAGGAGCATTTAAGCATCTAAAGATGTCTGGATATTCACCTTGTTTCAGCACTTTGTCTCTCTTCCTCTGGTCCAGCTCTAAAGGTCCTGGAGGCCTCACTGACTCCACTGTAAAAGGACTTGGCTTACTGAACAGGTACCAGTATGTTCCACCAGCCCAAATCAGGACGCACACCAAAAATATCAGCAGCCACATCCTGAAGAACTGAGTCTGTACTCACTTTGCAACGTCTAAAATCTATCAACTCAAATCTTCTTGAGTTTTCTTTAAAAACAAAGACTGTTGCACATATAGGAAAGCTACGGGAGTTATGGAGAAAAAAGGAGAACGTGCATCACAGCGGAAAATCTCTGCAAGGACTCTTGATGAAAGTCTTCTTTTATACGCAAGCAAGGAGCAAAGGTCTCTGCAATGAGATTGCAGTGAAGCAACACTCAAGTATCATATATAATCGATCAAGATAAGGGTGGTAATATTTAATACAAGCTTTAGTCAGCATACAGATCCAAAGCAGTCCTCTTTATGTAAACATTTATGTTAAGGAGGTAAACAATGAATAATTAGTTTACTTTGTTTCAGGCACAATGAACCCCAGAAAGTATTTGGAGACTTCAAGGATACTTAAATGTTTTTTTTGTTTTTTTTGCATTACATAAAATATCGAACCACTAATAATTTATGTGAAAGAAAAAACTTTTCAGGAAAAAAGATTTAAAGGAGACATATTATGCCCCTTTTTACAATATGTAATATAAGTCTCTGGTGTCCCCAGAATGTGTCTGTGAAGTTTCAGCTCAAAATACACCGCAGATCATTTATTATATCATTTTGAAAATGCCTATTTTGAGTGGAAGCAGAAACACGCTGTTTTTCGGGCCTATTTCTTTAAATGCAAATGAGCTGCTGCTCCCCGCCCCCTTTTCCAGAATAGAGCTGCCATTACAGCTCAGACCTGCTAAAAACATCTGTTTTGGTTCTGATTATCATGTTTATCGCGCTGAAATCATGCGTTTTAAACCATATGAGTTTAAACTTCTGATATACGTTTTTCTGAGAGCACACATGCGAAGCACACGGACAGAAAGCGGCTGTCACAGCATGTGAGTACTAAACTAAGTTCTCATTCACACACAAGTTTACATTAAAAACAGTCAACAGTGTAACAAGTCTGTTACAAAAACAGTGGGTTATGTCTGTGAAGGTAAACAGCTGGGAAATAAATCGCTTGTTTATTTTAGATCTGTGTGGCAGCAGCGTAATATACAGTAAATAAATCAATAAATCCACTGCTCTCTTGTCTCCTCTGAGGCTGGGACTCTAAACGGTGTTCTGTGCAGCCAAAGACAGAACAGTTAGCATGTTTTGCTCAAACTTTCTCCATGGCATTAGAGCTGGTACACCGTTGTCACTTGCGAAATCAAAATGACTGCGCCGTGGGTGGAAACTTACAGATTAAGGGGCGGTAATATTATAATGAGATCCCTTTGCCACATCATGATATGTCACCTTTAAAATAAGAAGCTTGTTAAAAGGATAGCTCACCCAAAAAAAAAAAAAATTCTGTCATAATTTACCCAC
Source organism: Sinocyclocheilus anshuiensis (assembly GCF_001515605.1). Taxonomy (NCBI): domain Eukaryota; kingdom Metazoa; phylum Chordata; class Actinopteri; order Cypriniformes; family Cyprinidae; genus Sinocyclocheilus; species Sinocyclocheilus anshuiensis. The sequence continues at coordinate 1,709,469 of NW_015542451.1, forward strand.
CCTAATTTAATTCCAAACCTGGACGAGTTTCTTTGTTCTGTTGAGTACAAAAGAAGATATTTTGAAGAATGTTGGTAACCAAAAAGTTCGGTTGGTTGACTTCCAATTTTTTTCCCATACTATAAAAGTCAATGTCTACCGTCAACTTTTTCTCATTTGTCTTCTTTTCTGTTCAACAGAAGAAAGAAACTCATACAGCTTTTGAACAACTTGAGGGTGAGCAAATCATGCCAATTTTCATTTTTGGGTGAACTAATCAATTAATGTTCAAAAGTACAGTGAAACATTGGCATTGCCAAATGTTAGGATTATATCCACAGTTAATGTGATGAACTGAACTCATACATCCGATATAAATCACACTGAGACCAGTTAATTAAAAGTCATTGCAAAAATGGCCCAGAAAATGAAATTAGTTCTGTGAAATGCATCAACAAATCAAAGTAACTTTTCAATCAAAAGCTAATCAAAGTAACTTATTCAGGACATTCAATGAAGCCATTCCTTTGGCTTTATTGTACGTTGTGAAAAATTACTTTGTTATTATTATTATTATTTTAAACTATATTAGTACATATGCAATATCTGTGTGGATTAAGATAACGTTTAAAAATAGGATTTCTTTTGTAATTCTTCCCTCTCTAAAAAAAATATTAATTAAGAACAAAAAGTCACATATATTGATCTGGTGAAACAGCAAGTGGCAAATTAGCACACCAACACTGAGATTATGTAACACTGCTGTTGCTCAGCTTCTCTATCTATGTCTATCCCTTTAAATACTAATAAAACATTATTCACGGACGAATCTTCAGGCAATCATGAAGCACCTCAGATCAGCAGAAGAGATTCAGTTACTTCATGAATGTAGACAAAAATATTTTTTTATCAATCCCGCTGCAGTGTTCATGTGGCATGATCAGCAAAATGGCTTTATCTTCACGACTCAGCTGCTTTGAATTTTCATCTTGTTAAATTTAGTGTTACAACAGTGTAGAAATTGATACTTCTGGTTATCATGACCAGATAAGGTAATTAAGATAAGACTAAATTGTGAAAAACCATATTGTGCTTTGTATATGCACTATGTTTATGTTTATCTTTATGACTTTATGACATACATCTCTTGATAAGGTTTTCCAGGTCCAATTAAAGTAAGTGCAAGTCAGCCTGCTTGGGTTTTACATTTATGCAACACACAAAAAAAATAATATTAGCATTGGTTACAAACTTGTGTTGTTATAAAATAAATTATAAACATCCATATAAGCTTTTCCCTTCTTTGCACATCTTATATATGTTAAAATAATTTAAAAAATATGTATTTGAAAGAGTATTTTTTAATGGTAAAACAATAGGCATCACATTACAAATCATTTAAAGTGGTAGCCCAGCTAACAGGGAATATTCTCAGAACATTCTGGCAAGGTTCTCTCAAAGTTATGAACAAATGTTCCCTTAATACACTGAACAAAATTATAAACGCAACACTTTTGTTTTTGCCCCCATTTTTCATGAGCTGAACTCAAAGATCTAAGACTTTTTCTATGTACACAAAAGGCCTATTTCTCTCAAATATTGTTCACAAATCTGTGTTAGTGAGCACTTCTCCTTTGCCGAGATAATCCATCCACCTCACAGGTGTGGCATATCAAGATGCTGATTAGACAGCATGATTATTGCACAGGTGTGCCTTAGGCTGGCCACAGTAAATGGCCACTCTAAAATTTACAGTTTTACTGTATTGGGGGGTCCGGGGGGGTCCGAAAACCAGTCAGTATCTGGTGTAACCACCATTTGCCTCACGCAGTGCAACACATCTCCTTCGCATAGAGTTGATCAGATTGTTGATTGTGGCCTGTGGAATGTTGCTGGATATTGGCAGGAACTGGAACACGCTGTCGTATACGCCGATCCAGAGCATCCCAAACATGCTCAATAGGTGACATGTCCGGTGAGTATGCTGGCCATGCAAACAATATTTGAGAGAAATAGGCCTTTTGTGTACATAGAAAAAGTCTTAGATCTTTGAGTTCAGCTCATGAAAAATGGGGGCAAAAACAAAAGTGTTGCGTTTATAATTTTGTTCAGTGTAGAAGTGATCTGGTCTTTAATAATGTTCTCAAAACGTTAGCATAAAAACATTATTTATACATTATTCATGGAATGTTTTTCTTGAAATGTTTTAGCTAGATGTGTAATGTTTCTAATTGTTACTTTCTTTTGAATGTTCAGACAATATTCAAAAGTAACATTCTCATAATGTAAATGGAATGTTTCCTTAATGTCTGAATAACCAAGAAAAAAAAACTAAAAGTGTTTTAAACATTTTAAAAATTGATTGTTTTGAATGTTCAGAGAACATTCAGAAATAACGTTTTTATAACTTAATAGGAGCGTTAGTAAAATTCCCTTAAAGGGGTCATATGATGCGATTTCAAGTTTCCCTTTCTCTTTGGAGTGTTACAAGCTGCTTTCGGGCTCTGTCTTTACATTTATTTTGAAAGCTGAAGCTCGCGATTATGGTAAGGGGCGTTACATTTCCGACGAGTGCTTGCGGTGTCCGGCCAATCACAATGCACTGGGTCAGCTGGCCAATCAGAGCAGACTGCGCTTGTCAAAGGAAGGGGCTTTGTTGAAAACGACGTGTTTGAGAGAGGCGGGGCATAGAGGACCTACAATAATGTACAGTATTTGAAAAATAATGTGTTTTTTGAACATTAAAGTATGTCAACATATTCTGTTACACCAAATACACAAAATAATGATCTTTAAAAAAGCATCATATGACCCCTTTAAAACATATTTTTCTGAGCTGGAATAGCGATCACTTCCACTCTGAATGGAATCCTGGAAACCCAATGAACCCCATTCAAAAATAAACTAAAATTCCTTGCTGTTGGGTTTTGCTCACAGAGCTGCAGTTCATCCCAATTACTGGCTCAGTTTTAAAACAGGAGCTGGAGAGAGACAGTGGGGCAGTGGTACAAAGTTGGAAAAGGAGCTTATAGGATGAAAAGATCAATCCTGAGATGAGGATCAGAGAATGAGCTTAAGCTCTCGAAACACAGGAAGCAGCTGCTCTTCAGTGGTACAGAGAGGTCTGACACCCAAATCCCATTATCACAGCAGCCAATGACCAGCCGCTGATTCAATCTACCTGCAGAGCTTTACGCATACACAGCACTAATGCAAGATAACACCCTAGTTTTCATGGCCCCGGGCATCTTTTTTAAACACTTGCATCAGATGCAATTGGAAAGGACATGAAATCTTCAGAACCATGTTGATTTGTGGTACACATTTAAAGGGACAGTTCACCCAAAAATTTAAGTCCTGTCATTATTTACGCCAAACCTGTATGACTTTTGTTCTTCTGATTTGTCCATGCAATGAAAGACAAATCCAATTTTGGACAAAAAAATTACATTCATCAAAATATTGTCTATAATATTGTCGAAATTGGCCTAAATAATGTCCTGTTTAAACCAAAACTGTTTGGTTATGAACATACCAACAATGGCAATGGCATTGTCTAGGGACAAATTCTTTCTTCTGTGGCACATAAACTAACACATTTTGAAGACTGTTGGTGACCAAAAAGTTTAGGTTCCCATTGACTACCATTGTAATTTTTGTCCATATAATGGTAGTCAATGGCATTTGACAATGACAACATTTTGACCTGAGGGTGAATAAATGATGACAGAATTTAAATTGTTGGGTGAACTATCCCTTTAAAAGTCAAATTAGGGTTTCCTTTGATACCCGTAACATTCAACCAGCAAGACATTTGGTTAAATTGCTAATGAGTTTATTTGAAAAAGTGACAGGTAACATCATATCACAAAAAGGTATTGAATGACATGAGGACATCCTCTTATGCTTCTGGAACTGTATTGTATTTAAAGGGGTCATATGATGCGATTTCAATTTTTCCTTTCTCTTTGGAGTGTTACAAGCTCTTGGTGCATAAAGAAGATCTGTAAAGTTGCAAAGACAAAAGTCTGAAATCCAAAGAGATATTCTTTATAAAAGTTCAGAGTCAGCCACACCTACCTAAAACGGCTCGTTCTAACACGCCCCCACATATCTACATCACTATGTGGGAAGATTTGCATAATGCCGCCCAAATGTTCACGCAAAGAAAGAAGGCGTAACTTTTAGTCTCACTGTAGTATTGTTGCCGCCGCATCCATGTCGTGAAGATGCTGTGTGCTTCGTTGTGAAAGTGAAACTACTTTGTTTGGTCTTCCAAAAGAGGACGATATCCGCTCGGAATCCATAAGCGGAATCCAGCCCGGGGTCCGTCACATGTGGTTGCCGCTCATTCATCGGATCCACCGGGTGCGCCGTTCTCGACCCCGCCGCCTCAGCTCACTTTATCCCGGCCTCAGTGCACGCTAAACCGGGGCTTCCCCTCACGCTAGGCCGCTGTGTTTTTCGTTGTGAAAAAATCAGAGTTTCTAGTACAAATATTGATGTTTTATACAAAAATAGTTATTAAACAGAGCACAGGGCCGTTGCTACGTAATAATGCAGCCCCCCTTCTCCTTGAATGGGTTCTTGTCTTCTGGGACGCCCTTGATCAGGGGGTCTTCGGCAGACTTCCCCTCAACAAACGCAATGATCTCTGGGGCTGTTGTTGATACCTTAGAAGAAGAATCAGGAAAATGGTTTAAGGATGTTTATTTCATTGACTGCCACAATCTTGCTCAGATTGAAAAACAAGTAAGTAACCCATCAGAGGATGTAGCTGCAATTGCTACAAAAGTTTTGGAGATCTTAAAGGGACAGTTCATCGAAAAATGAAAGTTCTGTCATCATTTAATCACCCTCATGTTATTCCAAAACTGTGTGACTTCTGCGTAACATGAAATAAGATATTTTAAAGAATGTTGGTCACCATACAGTTGCGGTACCCATTGACAAAAATTGCAATGGAAGTCAATGGGAACCAAAACTGTTTGTTTACCAACATTCTTTAAAATATCTTCCATTATGTCCCCTAAGCCACACAGATTTGGAACGACACAAGGGTGAGTAAATGATGACTGAATTTTCATTATTAGGTGTACTGTCCCTTTAATGGTTGGAGTTCCTACCGCAGTTCGGGGAGTGTTCACTTCCAGCTTCAGCTGTTCCAGCTCCATCTTCAGGATTTCTTTATCTGACATGTCCCGAGCCATCCTGCCTATTCGGAGGAAATAAATGAAAGATATAAGTGAAATTAAGCTCAACATTCAACACTAAGGCCCGGTTTCACAGACAGGGCTTAGACTAAGCCAGGATTAGGCCATAGTGCAATTACGACATTTAAGTAATTTTTTATAAAAGTGCTTAGAAAAAAACATTACTGGTGTGCATCTTAAGACAAAACACAGGCAGTGATTTATTTTAAGATGAGTCAGTGCAAGTTTCTTTCAGTTGAAACAGCTCAGACTTACATTTTAGTCTAGGACTAGGCCTTATCTGTGAAACCGGGGGTAAGTCTCATAAACAATGCTTGTATACTGTAAAAAGTGATCCATTGTTTCTTTAACAAGATTTTTCACTCATAACATTTTTATATGATTTAATCGATAAAAATGAGATGACAATTAGATCAAATTTAAATGATGACTTAATGTATTTAGGTTGATTCAGTGATGTTATATTACATTTTTTACTTGACTAAAATCAATTTATTTAGATGATATTTTTAGGTTACCATTTTTCAATGGTTTGTTAAAAGCACTTAATTTAAAAAATAATAATAATTATAATTATAAAACTACCATAAAAAATGCACTTAGTGCACTTAGTACATAAGAAAATGCTTATAAAAAACAATATGTTCCAAATCAACTTATAAAGCAACATTTACAACATTTAGGTACATCAAAAAGCTATGCATTTATAGAGGTTAAATTTGATTATTTGAGCATGTTTTACAAGAAAATACTATTTCAGTTTTTCTATTTCAAAATTTCACATTTAATTCAATGTGTTACATGCCATTTCTTTGTAATTACTTGTGAAATTTACCAGCAATTTTTGAGTGAAAATTGCTACACACTAAATGCTTTTCACTGTTGCATGAAAAAAAAAAAAAAAAATGTGGAAAATAATGTGTTTTTTTAACTTTAAACCGCATAAACACATTTCGTTACACAAAATACACAAAATAATGTTCTTTTTAGCAACATCATATGACCCCTTTAAAACGAAAAAAAAAATCAGAGTTTCTAGTACAAATATTGATGTTTTATACAAAAATAGTTATTAAACAGAGCACAGGGCCGTTGCTACGTAATAATGCAGCCCCCCTTCTCCTTGAATGGGTTCTTGTCTTCTGGGACGCCCTTGATCAGGGGGTCTTCGGCAGACTTCCCCTCAACAAACGCAATGATCTCTGGGGCTGTTGTTGATACCTTAGAAGAAGAATCAGGAAAATGGTTTAAGGATGTTTATTTCATTGACTGCCACAATCTTGCTCAGATTGAAAAACAAGTAAGTAACCCATCAGAGGATGTAGCTGCAATTGCTACAAAAGTTTTGGAGATCTTAAAGGGACAGTTCATCGAAAAATGAAAGTTCTGTCATCATTTAATCACCCTCATGTTATTCCAAAACTGTGTGACTTCTGCGTAACATGAAATAAGATATTTTAAAGAATGTTGGTCACCATACAGTTGCGGTACCCATTGACAAAAATTGCAATGGAAGTCAATGGGAACCAAAACTGTTTGTTTACCAACATTCTTTAAAATATCTTCCATTATGTCCCCTAAGCCACACAGATTTGGAACGACACAAGGGTGAGTAAATGATGACTGAATTTTCATTATTAGGTGTACTGTCCCTTTAATGGTTGGAGTTCCTACCGCAGTTCGGGGAGTGTTCACTTCCAGCTTCAGCTGTTCCAGCTCCATCTTCAGGATTTCTTTATCTGACATGTCCCGAGCCATCCTGCCTATTCGGAGGAAATAAATGAAAGATATAAGTGAAATTAAGCTCAACATTCAACACTAAGGCCCGGTTTCACAGACAGGGCTTAGACTAAGCCAGGATTAGGCCATAGTGCAATTACGACATTTAAGTAATTTTTTATAAAAGTGCTTAGAAAAAAACATTACTGGTGTGCATCTTAAGACAAAACACAGGCAGTGATTTATTTTAAGATGAGTCAGTGCAAGTTTCTTTCAGTTGAAACAGCTCAGACTTACATTTTAGTCTAGGACTAGGCCTTATCTGTGAAACCGGGGGTAAGTCTCATAAACAATGCTTGTATACTGTAAAAAGTGATCCATTGTTTCTTTAACAAGATTTTTCACTCATAACATTTTTATATGATTTAATCGATAAAAATGAGATGACAATTAGATCAAATTTAAATGATGACTTAATGTATTTAGGTTGATTCAGTGATGTTATATTACATTTTTTACTTGACTAAAATCAATTTATTTAGATGATATTTTTAGGTTACCATTTTTCAATGGTTTGTTAAAAGCACTTAATTTAAAAAATAATAATAATTATAATTATAAAACTACCATAAAAAATGCACTTAGTGTGATTATAACATAAGAAAATGCTTATAAAAAACAATATGTTCCAAATCAACTTATAAAGCAACATTTAGAAACTCACTGTACATCAAAAAGCTATGCATTTATAGAGGTTAAATTTGATTATTTGAGCATGTTTTACAAGAAAATACTATTTCAGTTTTTCTATTTCAAAATTTCACATTTAATTCAATGTGTTACATGCCATTTCTTTGTAATTACTTGTGAAATTTACCAGCAATTTCTGAGTGAAAATTGCTACACACTAAATGCTTTTCACTGTTGCATGAAAAAAAAAAAAAAAAAGTCCTAGTGGTTTCAGTAAAATAATGATTTTTTTTGACCGTCCTGTAAATGTAACATAAACATAAACAACAAAAAATCCTCCATTTACCTGTTGAATGGGACTCGCAGCAGCCAGAGAAATGTCCTGATGACTCCTAGGAGATCATCAGCGTGCAGGTTCTTCGTCCGCTCCTGTCCTCTTCGTCTGTGAGCAGACTGAGCTCTGATCTCTGGGTCTTCTCCTCTATTTCTGTTGTCCGGACCCCTCCTTCTCCTTGCTCTTTCTCAGGTGAAGGGATTGATCCTGGTGGGGATTGCGCTCTGATGTCATCGATCTCCCCTGATCTCATTAGGCCAATGAGAGCAAGTAGGACGGCCGTGAGGAGTCACCTCTAAACAACACTGAAATATTGCAGGAAAGGGCAGCAGGACGTACCAAATGTGGAAAATGAAGAGTGCTGCCATTCTCCCTGAAATTGTGCATTGATGGAATTACATGCTAATTTGTAGCAAGGACTTATGCATGTAAACTTCATCCTAGAAAGAGCTCAGTGTGATTCGTATAATCACAGGCAAGAAGCAGAGCATTGGTTGAGCATAATCGGACAGCAGAAGCAGTATATATCCATTTCCTACCGTACATGTCATACTGTGCTGCCTTGAACTCAATTTAATATCTTCAAGTTTGTTTATACAGCACATTGTCTTAACATTTTTCATCAAAACAAACTTTTATTTTTTTTGCTTTGGTACTACTTTCACAAGCAACTATTTTCAAAGCTCTTAATATCACAACAGATCATCAAAAGTGCACTTTTTTCAAACATTTCATCATATTTTCAATTGTCTTAGTACAATACACAATAACACAAAGTATCCTTTTCACTACACAAAATAAATGTTTCATCTAAAAGTTTCATTCACAGTAACAACCTTTCATAAAGCTCTTACCATCAAACTTTTCATTTGCATGTCTTCTCATTCAGTTTAATACATTCGTCTATTATTTAATCTAACTCATCTTAATGGTTAATCAGCTAATCATCTGGTGCATCTATAGATATAGATTCAATAGATAGAACTTGTTTGCAATTTAGGGATAATCAAATGTAATGAATTATTTTTACACTATAAGTGATTTATCTTAGATGATAACCACTATTTTGTAAGTGTGTGTGTGTGTGGCAAACCCAATGTTACGGGGACAATATCTGAAATCCTTGTCCTTGTGGGAGACTTTTTTTTTGTGGCCCTATGAGGAAAACCATCATTTTCATAAGAGTAGGTTTAGGAGTAGGGTTAGCGCTGGGGGATAGGCAAGGTTGGCAAAGTTGAAGTAGAAAGAATGAAATAGTATTTTTTGTCAAATTTACTCCAATAATCTTTTTATTTAAAACTTCAAAAAAAAATTGTTTTTTTAAACAATGTAATGTTCCTGTAATGTATGACATGTTCTCCAGTTAATATTGTTTACAATCAGTCATGAAGTAAAATGTGGGGTTTTGGGTCTCTTAGGTGCTAAACTGAACATGCAAACTGAACTCAATTCTCAGATGTTCCTCAGGTGTGTTTGGCTGTGTTCCACTGGCATCATGGCCCAATAAACTGCTCAGTGCAGGATTACTCCTGCTACAATCCGCTTAATAACTGCAATGCTTCCTTACATTCCCCATGTTGGAAAAACAAGACTATTATCTGATGATTAAGAGTGTTTCAAGTCCAACAAATCACGTCTAGGATAGTTTTGGAAGTGGCAGTGGAGGAAAACATTGCCAGAGACGTTCACCTGACCTCAACGGGCTTACATTTATAGTTGCTATGTGTTTCCACTCATACGTCTTTGCTCTTCTGAGTGCGTGTTGAACTCTGGGTAAGCTTGTTGTGGCACTGGCCTCACCTGTAAACTGGTTTCTCTGGATCTGGGTTAGGCCCCCTTTGTACAGGATTAGCAACCTTGATTCATGATGAGTGACTTTATGGAGTCTTTATGAAGAGGAACTTCTAAAAGTACATGGGTCACACCCTGTTGAAAAAAACAGCATATGCTGGTTAGGTACGTTTTGACGCTGGGATGCTGGTTTAAACTGGTCCTTTGCTGGTTTAAGCTGGTCCTTTTGCTGGTTATGCTGGTCCTTTGCTGGTTTATGCTGGTCCTTTGCTGGTTTAAAATGGTCCTTTGCTGGTTTAAAATGGTCCCTTTGCTGGTTTATGCTGGTCCTTTGCTGGTTTAAAATGGTCCTTTGCTGGTTTAAAATGGTCCCTTTGCTGGTTTATGCTGGTCCTTTGCTGGTTTAAAATGGTCCTTTGCTGGTTTAAAATGGTCCCTTTGCTGGTTTATGCTGGTCCTTTGCTGGTTTAAAATGGTCCTTTGCTGGTTTAAAATGGTCCCTTTGCTGGTTTATGCTGGTCCTTTGCTGGTTTAAGCTGGTCCTTTGCTGGTTTA
>NW_015542451.1:1721008-1723908 GCF_001515605.1 Sinocyclocheilus anshuiensis
AGGACCAGCTTAAACCAGCAAAGGACCAGCTTAAACCAGCATCCCAGCGTCAAAACATACCTAACCAGCATATGCTGTTTTTTTTCAGCAGGGCATACATTGGAATGTGTCCTATTTTATTTTTTCTGAGCAAAAAATAATGACTATGATACATTTTTACCATGATTTACAGAAGTCAAAAAATCAGTTTTACAGTGAAGGAAGAAGCAAAGCAATCATTGTTTGTAAGCCGTATGCAACTTAATATGAACAAATATTGAGGGAGATGCATTGTAAATAAACCAGGCCATGCGTTGTCATGGTGACGTACTCTCTCTAATGCCAGTGCTGACAACTGACTCATGGTTTCAGAGACTGTCACACGCTAAAGCTTCAGTAATTGAGCTAAGACTGATCAAGAAGCAAGGAGGATCACAGGTCATCGATCTCCCAGAACCAGGACACCTCGCTTCTCATTAAAACCACCTTTCACCAGTGTCACAGTGCCCATACATTACATTACAGTTATTCAAAGACATCTAACTAGACTAGACTAAAGCATTATTTTGGTTCATACTTTATCATTACTGAAATAAATTATGTAGTACTATGTATTACATTATCTTTGTGTCAGTGTATGAAGAGTTAATCAGTTATTAATTACATATAATATGGATGGTTAGCATCATAAGGAAAATTTGAAGTCAGTATAAAAGTCATTATAATTTATGACACTTCAGTTCGCACAGTTGTTGCATTTGTATCTTTTAAACACTAGATGGCACTAAAAGCATTTCCACTTATCTCAGTGCGCCAGTGAGTAATAATAATAATAATAATGCATTTTAAAAATATCCTAAAAGGTGTCTTACCTGTATTTTTGCACTTCATTACGTTGTGTTTTAGAGTTAAGTCTTTTTTTTTTTTTTTTTTTACAGCGTAGTAATTACATTGTTGTTTTTATTATTAATTAATTTTTTAAAAGTTTTTAGCGATATCATTTGATGTAACTTTTAAAAGCGATCCTCTAGGACTAGGTGGATCACAATCACAGTAGTATGACTAAATAATTTTATTTATTTATTTATTTTTATTATTTTAATTTTAAGTTGTTTTATAGTGATTTCTGGTTCAATTTTCAAATAAGTCATTTTAATTAATTAATTTGAATGCAGCGTAATGAGGAATTCCATGCGCCCCCTGGAGGAATGTTCCGCTATGTTCCACATGAAAGAGTCACATTTGCCAACAAGTTTCCTGGGTTCCTGAAAGTCGCAGCGATAGACAGTCAAGTCATTTCCGCGATTCGGTTCTTTTGAACAGTCCGTTTCAAAGAACCAATTCAAATAATTGATTCATGATTCTTACGTCACGACGTATATAAGTCCACGTTGCAGCCGTGCTCATGACATTTTTCAAAGATAATTTTTTACTTTGCCAATGTTACTGGAACTATATTATGCTGGCATTGTACTTATTCAGTTATATTGTAGCGTGAGATACAGAAATGTGTCAAACATATTCAGTATTCAAGACCTCTCTCATTTTTACGGAAAAAAAATACTTTTTGGCTTTATTAAATATTGCAAAGAGGATGAAAAGCGCTTTCATTTAATTATATTTGACCAAATTTCACATTCATTAATGCAAGTTTACTAAAAAAAAAAAAAAAAAAAAAAAAAAATATAGACATACTAGAATCTTTGAATAAAAATGTATTTAAGCATTTATTTTATATTTTTATATTTACATTAGGCTATTACCCCTTTCTATAGTTTTGTTTATTTTTTATTTATTTATTTGCATAAATTGTACAATGTTAAACATCCGCATTTAGAAGGAAAATGAAAATAAAAAAGTGTGACCTAAGTGTAATTTGTATTTATATTAAACTATACTAATATTCGTTGACATCTACGACACCAGAATCGCTCTACTGATTCTTTCAAAAGATTCGATTCAAAACAGCGATTCATTCACGATCCCTAGGAAGGAGATGATACTTCCGCCATCCTGAGCCATGGCTGCTGCAACCCGCAAAAAAGCCCTGAGATTTTTCTCTCAGTTCGGAGCTTTTATTCTGACCCGGTTCGGCTTCTGGAACTGCTTCAGCATGTTGATGCTGTTCGCGGAGCGAGCGGATGTGAAACGGTACGTGAAAAAACCCAACTAAATGCTTGCAGTGACGCAGTATAAACACACGTGACATGCAGCAGTTGAACAAAAGAACATTAACAATGAAAGCGTTCGTGTTTGAACTGGAGTTGGCAGTGGTGTTTGTGCATCTCAAAGAGTTGACAACCATAGTTTCCACTGCTTTTAACCGTATGAAGTTGGCCACATCTTAAATGTAGCTAATATCCATTGACTTAAACAACTGTTTCTTGTCTTTGTAGGAAGCCAGACATCCAGGTGCCTTACCTGTACTTAGATTTAGGAGCTGCAGTGTTGTGTGCCAGTTTCATGTCCTTTGGGGTGAAGAGAAGATGGTTCGCTCTGGCCGCTGCCATTCATTTGGCCCTCAGCACATACGTGGCCTATGTGGGTGGACAGGTCCATTATGCAGACTGGTTGAAGGTGAAAACATACAGTTTGGTTTCATCTGAACAAAAAGGAATCATTTTTGTATAACTTGTATTGTTGAAGTGTAATATCTGTTATTGTGGCGCCAAACAGAACTGCACAAGTAATTACTGTGCTGTGCCTTATTAGTATTTTTGTAGGCCAACCTGTTCACATTGCCCTGGTTCCTGGTTATTTTTTTTTGTATTGGCTTTTGAATTATTGCAGATTTTTTTTTTTTTTTAGTTCTTATTTCGCGTTTGGCCAATCAATGTCTGCTTGCGTCACGGCTAGTACCAGTTGTGCTGGTTAGACCCTGCTCCGGAGTAGGAGCTAATTTGGTTCTCGAAAAAGGCAGT
>NW_015542451.1:1725698-1752693 GCF_001515605.1 Sinocyclocheilus anshuiensis
AAAAAAAAAAAAAAAAAAAACACGCAAATGTAGGGTTTTGTTAACAGAAATATAGACATACTAGAATCTTTGAATAAAAATGTATTTAAGCATTTATTTTATATTTTTATATTTACATTAGGCTATTACCCCTTTCTATAGTTTTGTTTATTTTTTATTTATTTATTTGCATAAATTGTACAATGTTAAACATCCGCATTTAGAAGGAAAATGAAAATAAAAAAGTGTGACCTAAGTGTAATTTGTATTTATATTAAACTATACTAATATTCGTTGACATCTACGACACCAGAATCGCTCTACTGATTCTTTCAAAAGATTCGATTCAAAACAGCGATTCATTCACGATCCCTAGGAAGGAGATGATACTTCCGCCATCCTGAGCCATGGCTGCTGCAACCCGCAAAAAAGCCCTGAGATTTTTCTCTCAGTTCGGAGCTTTTATTCTGACCCGGTTCGGCTTCTGGAACTGCTTCAGCATGTTGATGCTGTTCGCGGAGCGAGCGGATGTGAAACGGTACGTGAAAAAACCCAACTAAATGCTTGCAGTGACGCAGTATAAACACACGTGACATGCAGCAGTTGAACAAAAGAACATTAACAATGAAAGCGTTCGTGTTTGAACTGGAGTTGGCAGTGGTGTTTGTGCATCTCAAAGAGTTGACAACCATAGTTTCCACTGCTTTTAACCGTATGAAGTTGGCCACATCTTAAATGTAGCTAATATCCATTGACTTAAACAACTGTTTCTTGTCTTTGTAGGAAGCCAGACATCCAGGTGCCTTACCTGTACTTAGATTTAGGAGCTGCAGTGTTGTGTGCCAGTTTCATGTCCTTTGGGGTGAAGAGAAGATGGTTCGCTCTGGCCGCTGCCATTCATTTGGCCCTCAGCACATACGTGGCCTATGTGGGTGGACAGGTCCATTATGCAGACTGGTTGAAGGTGAAAACATACAGTTTGGTTTCATCTGAACAAAAAGGAATCATTTTTGTATAACTTGTATTGTTGAAGTGTAATATCTGTTATTGTGGCGCCAAACAGAACTGCACAAGTAATTACTGTGCTGTGCCTTATTAGTATTTTTGTAGGCCAACCTGTTCACATTGCCCTGGTTCCTGGTTATTTTTTTTTGTATTGGCTTTTGAATTATTGCAGATTTTTTTTTTTTTTTAGTTCTTATGCACCATGATAAGCTTCACAAATGAACACAAAGTATTAAAAAAATCTAAACATAGGCTATAATTGAACTATGCCAAGATTGCATGACTTTAAAGGGGTCATGAACTGCCTTTTTTATTAATGTGATGTAGAATCGGTGGGCGGGGCTAAACTGGCAGTGATGTAGAAGCAGGAGTTGATCTTCTTCTGCGGAGGCGGGGTTTAGCCACACTATAGGGCCTTTCGCACCGCTTTAGTTCCAGAACTAAATGTACAGTACTAAAGTACTGGGACGATTTTGCGCGAACTATTTCCCAGTACTATTTAAAGGGTTGCATTCGCACTGACAGTGTGTACTAGGAAGTGACGTAAGCCGGTCGACAGCGACGTCATTTGTGCGTGGCGTTCAACAACGGAAACAAAGAAGAACAACATTAACAACAGGAGGATGAAGGACGCTGTGATCGGAGCTGTGTGTTTGTTGTGTCTCGCGGGTTTCACAATAATGGACATGGAATGTCGACGTATACGTAAAGCGATTGAAAGAATGGAAAGGAGGACTAAGAATCTCCAACGACAACTGGCAGTGCTACATTTGCTACAAGTGCCTGCACTTCAGCGTCCGTCCATCTATCGCTGTTCTCCATACTTGCGAAATAAGTTGACACAATGTTTACAGTATGTTTACACGGTGTTTTAAATCATGGTGGGTGAGGGCGTTTTCGTTCGCGTTTGGCCAATCAATGTCTGCTTGCGTCACGGCTAGTACCAGTTGTGCTGGTTAGACCCTGCTCCGGAGTAGGAGCTAATTTGGTTCTCGAAAAAGGCAGTCCGGTACTAAAATCGCACCCAGTTCCGGCTGTGCGAAAATGCCAAAAAGTGGGTAGTTCCACAATTAGTTCTGGTACTATGAAAAGGTTCCTGCGGTGCGAAAGGCCCTTATTACATCACAAAGTGTCACATTCTACAACCTGTCGTTTTGGCAGATTGGCTTCAATATAAGCTGCTTTTAGATTAATGGGAAAGTTTTGAGTTCTGAAACTTACAGGATGTTTTTATAGAACAATGACCTCTTCTTATATGTCAAAAGATCAAGGGAATTTTAATTTCTCAGTTTGTGACCGCTTTAATTTCTCCCAAGTTTCCGAAACTCTTTCAGTCTGTATTTAAATACAATTTCCCTGTAAGTTTGAGTTAGATTAGTTTGCACGAGTATGATTATGAACACGATTTATGTCGTAGAATAAAACATGAAAATATCTTGAGCTTGTGTTCACCACAGACCTCACAGAAACTCAAAAAAAAACAAAAAAAAACATTGATTTCAGGACGATGGAACCAGAATTGCTAAAATGCTTGTGTCCAGGTTTTGGCCTACAAAAAACACGTAGTCCGACCTCAACCCACTCACACCATTGGTTAATGTGTTGTTGCAAACATGGAAATTAACCTGTGAATTTTAACAAATTACACATTTAGTTGTTGTTCTGCTTTTGTTGGTTTTCCTATGTCTCTGACTGCTCATGCAAATCCATTTTTCATATCACGTCCACCCAAGGGATTATCCATCTGCAATATAGTGTTATATAACTGCCGTAATATCTCTCTTTGATCGTAATACAGCGGTCAAAGGAAGCTTTGTTGGAATGTCAATCACCCATTGCTTGTAATTCGATTCTGTTTTGAGGAAATGTAGACAATTTAGATTCATTCATATGAATGTGAGACCAGCCAGAGCGTTCACCTCCAATGTATGTATTCATAACCGCCGCAGGTGAGGATGTACTCCAGAGCCATGGCCATCATAGGAGGGTTTCTGGTGCTGGCCAGTGGAGCAGGAGAGGTTTACAGACAGAAACCTCGCACACGCTCACTGCAGTCCACCGGACAGGTCTTCCTGGGGATTTACTTGATATGTATGGTGAGTTTGTCCATTTCATCACTGCTAGTCTCACAGAACCAGATCAGACCGTGCTGTAGTTTGATCCCCACAGTTATGGAAAACCTAGGGATATTAGGGAATTTTAAAATGGTGATTTGCAGGCCTGGAAAAGCTGTAGAAATAAATTAAACTTATCAGTTGTAAAATATGTTATAAGATAAAAGTTGCTCTTTTAAATACTATATGTATGCATTTAACTAAGAATATATAAAATCATTAACAAGGCTCACTTATTTCAATTAAAGGGTTAGTTCACCCAAAAATTAAATTCTGTCATTAATTACTCACCCTCGTGTTGTTCCAAACACGTAAGACCTTCGTTCATCTTCGGAACACAATTTAAGATATTTTTGATGAAATCTGAGGGCTCTCTGACCCTCACATAGATGGCAAGGTAACTACCACGGTTCAAGGTCCAGAAAAGTACCAAGATGATCGACAAAGTAGTCCGTGTGACATCAGTGGTTCAACTGTAAAGTTACGAAGCTAATCGTCAACACGCCGGATCTGGGTCAGCACCGCCACACGCTCGTGTCATGGTACTGTCGTGAACGCGCATCCAAAGTGACACAGTAGAGACGAATATGCGGAATAAAGTCGTTATTTTTGTTTTCTTTGCACAAAAAAGTATTCTCGTAGCTTCGTAACTTTACAGTTGAACCACTGATGTCACACGGACTACTTTGTCGATCATCTTGGTACTTTTCTGGACCTTGAACCGTGGTAGTTACCTTGCTGTCTATGGGAGGGTCAGAGAGCCCTCAGATTTCATCAAAAATATCTTAAATTGTGTTCCGAAGATGAACGAAGATCTTACGGGTTTGGAACAACACGAGGGTGAGTAATTAATGACAGAATTTTCATTTTTGGGTGAACTAACCCTTTAAGCACTACTTTAATGTACAGTAAATTAAGCATTATTAATTCAATTAAAACGAATTAAACCTTAACTAATAAACTTATTTTGTAATTTTAATATCTTAATAGCTGCAGCTTGATATATGAAATAATAAATAAATTTGTTCAATTTTGATTGAGCGGTCACAAAATATATATATATATATATAAAAAAGGTTTGCATATGTAATTTATGTTTTATCATATTTGATACATCAGGGTTTTATGATTCGTATAGTATGATGTAGTGAGAATATGGAGGGGAAAACACCATCCAGAGGCCCAAAGTGAGCAAAAATATGCAATTTGGTGCAGATGTTGATATTTACATGGCCAGAAAGTTAGATAAAATTCTAATGCTTGCAACATAAATCAATGAGACCTTTATAACAGTATAGCAGACTACTTGCATAAAAATTATTTAAACATCAGTTGTCACTATATCTCTCAATAATGTGTCTAAGATGACATTTAATGCTTAGTTTTATGAGCAAAACATAACTGCAATGCAATAAAATGATTGAGAGATTAACAAATAAACATTCCTCAAAAACATGCTTTTTCTAAAAAAAATGATGTATAGATAATTAAGTAAACTTAAGTTGCTTCAGTCCAGTAACTGTTCATCTTGAAATATTAGTAACAATATGTTATCTTTACATTTATCTCAGTAAAGGTTTCACAGCAAAAAGACACGTGAAGCACGAGCTGAAGGTGGACGTTTGTACAATTACACTAAAAGAACTTTTACTTGATTAAAAAAAAAAAGTCTGAACTATCAATCAGACAACAGAAGGCATGGAGCAGATTGTGTGCAACAGGTTTCTCAGCAATGTTTTGATCATTTAGAAGCCTTAGAAATGTGCATATTAAATATGAGATTGTAGACTTTATAGGGTTAACATCACTGACACTATTTCCCCTCCAGGTTTACTCACTACAGCACAGTAAGGAAGACCGGCTGGCCTACCTGGACCACATTCCTGGTGGTGAGATCACGGTCCAGTTCCTGGTGGTTGTGTTCGGGGTGTTAGCGCTCTCCTACCTCTCGGGCTGCTATGTGCGAGTGGCTTCCCAGATCCTGGCAGTTCTGTTACCTTTGGTTGTGCTGTTCATTGACGGCAACATCGGTTATTGGCACCGCACCTGCCACGTGGAGTTCTGGAACCAGATGAAGCTCATCGGGCAGAACCTCGGCATCTTCGGAGCGGTGCTTATTCTAGCCACAGACAGCTAAAGATACAGGGACATGAGCTCTGTACAGGCAGTGTTTAGGACAAGCATGTGTCTCATGGGAGCATTTGCTGAAGATAAAGAGAATAATGTGCTGAAACTGACAGTGCACTCAAAGGTATTGAGGATACAATTCCCAGCTTGCTCTGGAATCTGCAAGCACAAAGTCTTCAAAAGACTGTTTACGTTTCGTTTGTTTCCATTTTTAATGCATTATTTAAAAATTAAGAACGACTATGAGTCTTAAATGTTAAATTAAAGTTGAATGGTGAATTAAGGGTAGTTTGGAAACACATTATTGTCAGTTTTGATGTTCTTAAGCTGTATAGTAATGTGGGATTCCCCCCCCCCATGTTACCGACATTTAAAATGCCATTGCATTTTTTGCTGCTTGTATTTAGTTTGCATTCCTTATACAACTTCTATAAAAGCATCACAATGTCAATTAAAAATGTTTTGTACGGAATCTACAAAATCTTTTGATTATTGCATAGCAGTTTTAGCTGGATGGATGGATGGATAGAAGAACGGATGGATGGATGAATGGACGGACAGACAGATGGACGTATGAACAGATGGATAAACAGATGAATAGATGGATGTATGAACGGATAGATGGTTAGATAGATTTTGATAAAATATCATCACTCAAAGTGTACAAAACTTATACTAAAGCAATAGTTTCAAATCTAAGTTCTCTGAACAACTCGGCAAATAAATTGGTCAACAAGAAAATGATGGTTCAGAACACAATACTGCATTATTTACTAGAATCCACTTATGCATATTTAAAGTAACTGAATAAAATGACAGGCCGTCCCCAAAGGTCAGGTTGGTGCTCCCGGTATTGAGTTGCAAAAGGTAAACAAACCTTCTCTGTGGCTTTTCATGCGTCATTTAGCTTGAGATCACTACCGAACACTTGAGTACTGACACACAAACTCTAATTTCCTTTAGCAGGTTTTCTACAATTAGCACGATCAAGGGATGACAGAGTTCACAAACAAGTAATGCAACATTGTTCAGAGCAAGGAAAATATCCATATTGAATTCATATTATGTAAGTTAGAGTGCTGAAGTGAGGCTATATTTTTGTATAGGCCAACATGGTTCCCTCATCAAAACATTTTTCCACTGGCTTTTGGATTATTGCAAAAAATAAGCTCTTTTACAAACAAAATTTTACGATTCATGCACTTTTTGTTCTGCATGGTAATCTTCAAAATGAACAACTATCATTCATTTTGAAGCCTAAATACAATTGCCAGAAAGCTAAACCTGGTTATAAAGGAACTACACCACAGTCACATGACTTCAACATCCCACCGTTAAGCTTCTGACAACTTTTTCAGTCTGTATTAAAAAAAAAAAAAAAAACATTTTCTGTAAAAGTTTGAGGTTAAATAGTTTGCAAGAGCACAATAATATAAGAGATTTAAACACTTGTTAGCAACCGCCTTTTTCAAGACATGTAAAAGCATTAAGAAAATCACAAGGGGCTAATACTGATGTATTTTATGTTGTATAATAAAACGTAAAAAATATCTTGAGCTCGTGTTCATCACGGACTATTTCAGGCATTTAACCAAAAAAAAAAAAAAACATTCAGGACAAATGGAACCAGAAGTGCTGAAATGCTTGTTTTTAGGTTTTGACCTACATAAATGCATCATCCCTGCAGCACTCTTATATTTTGATGAAGAATGACCATTCATAATAAGACTAGGAACATGTATTGGGAAAGTAAATAGGTTCAGTTTTGATTTCACGTTGAAGTGAATATGGATATGTACTACATGCACAAAAATGAAGACCTGTTGTGTAAAATAAGACTGTATTGCTAACAGCTGCTGACTTTCTTCATTTGCGAGACTCCCAAGGCATAGGATCGTTTCCTTGTTTTTCCAGGTTCATTTTTTGCTTCTTGCGCTTGCGTTCTGCCATAACCAAGGCACCCACCACAGTGACAATCACAGTTCCGGTAATGATCAGGACAGTGGCTGTTTCTGCGATACACAGCTGACTGTGCATCAAACCCAGAGATGCTCCAGCCACTAAGAGCGGAGAATGGCACGTGATATTCATGTAATCGTCCACGTGGAGATGCCTGACATGGAGTATCTTAGTGAAGACACGATGAAGTTCACAGTCACACGTCCAGGGGTTCTCCGACATCTGCAGATGCGTGCTGGGCGTCTGAAGGTTTAGGAACATCTTGAACTTCAGGCTTCTCAGCTGGTTGGCTTCTAAGTTCAGAATGCTGAGGGTTTGTAAGGGGGCCAGAGCTTCCGTTTCAATCTTGGAGATATTGTTGTGGTTCAAGAAAAGAACTCCAAGGCTTTGTTGCATAGTGAGCAGGCCTCCTTGGAGGACTGTCAATTGATTCCATGCAAGGTTAAGGTGCCTTAGCATGGTAAGTCCACGAAATGCCCCAACTTCGATAACCTGAATGTGGTTGTGACTGAGATCTAACCTCTCGAGACTTTCTAGGTCCTCCAAAGAGTGGGACTCAAGGCGTTCCAGAGCATTGTGGGAAAGCTTGAGATCTTTAAGAGTGGTCAACCCTTGACAGAAATCTGGAGGAAGGACACGGAGCTCGTTGTAAGCCAGGTCCAACTTTTCCAGGAAGGTCAGAGAGGAAAGAGCCTGGAACGGAAACATGGCACGTTCAACTAATGATCCTGTAAAGCTGCAATTTAAAGACCAAAATAGAAGTAGAGGAATACATTTTGAATGGATAATTCACTTAATTCTATAATCGTTCAACACCCTCATATTGTTCCAAACTTGTGAGTTGCTTTCTTTTGTGGAACACATTAGATATTCTGAAGATGTTTCAAATGTTTTTGTCCATAAAATGAGGGTGCAATACAACATTAGACACTTTCATTGAGTAATCAAAAACATTTCATTGAGTTTCTTCTTTTGTAGTCCACAGAAGAACCAGAGAATAACCATTTTGGGTTCCATTTTTTTTCTTAGTGTTTCCAATAGTAAGAACTTTTTGCAGAATGGAAAGATTCCACTCTTATAAATAAAAGGTTATTTATTTGGCATAAATGGCTCCATGCAGAACCTTAAACATCCACTAGAAAAAAGGTTCTTTATTGGGCATCTATACAGTGCATGCCTAATTATTATGCAAGTTGATATTCTGGTCATATTGTTTTTCTAAGCACATTTGACCAATTCCAAACCATATCAATCTAAATAACTACTATTCATTTTGTCTTTAATCATTTATAAATGATATATAATTGTCTGTGAATTATGGAAATGAAAAAAAGCCTTATATTCAGGTGTGCATAATTATTAAGCAGGTTTTCTTTTACAGATAAAATGAGCCAAAAAGAGATTTTAACAAACTGAAAAGTCAAAAATTATTAAATGGCCATGAGAAGGATGCAATACTAGAAATTGCAAAGTTAAGGCATGACCATAGTAGAGCGAAATACTCATTGGGTCAGCAAGGTTAGAAAAAAACTGGTGGAGAAGAAAAGACACATTAACTGCAAAAGAATTAAGGTGAAAGAATTAGGTGTGAAACATCTCTTTTTGGCTCATTTTATCTGTAAAAGAAAACCTGCTTACTAATTATGCACACCTGACTATAAGGTGTTTTTCACTTCCATCCTTCATAGACAATTATATAAAATTTATAAATGATTAAAGACAAAATGAATAGTAGTTATTTAGATTGATGTGGTTTGGAATTGGTAAAATGTGCTTGGAAATAAAATGATCAGAATATCAACTTGCATGGTAATTATGCACGCACTGTAGTTCCGTGAAGAACCCTTAACGTCCATGGAACCTTTCTATTCACTCTTTAGTAAATAATGGTTCTTTTTAGAACTGTTCACTAAAAATTTCTTTAGGGAACCCAAAATTGTTCTTTTATGGCATCACATAGAAAGAAAAAAAAAACCTTTTGGAACCTTTATTTTAAAAAGTGTATAGTGGGAAGCTTCTTTAGATTATCAAAAAGTTCTTCACACTAAGAAAAAAAAAATGGTTCTTTTAATAGCTGTTGACTGAAAGGTTCTTTGAGGAACCAAAAGTGTTTATTCTATGGTATTGTTGTGAAAACCCCATATTGGGGAAACCCCACCTTTCTTTTTAAGAGTGTAGAACAGGGTTCCTCAAATCTTGCCCTGGAGGGCCAATGCGCTGCAGAGTTTAGCTCCAACCCTGATCAAACTCACCTACCTGTGATTTTCTAATGATCCTGAAGACATTGATTAGCATGCTCAGGTGTGTTTGATTAGGGTTAGAGCTAAACTCTGCAGGAAAGTGGATCTCGTGGGCCAGATTTGAGCATCCCTGGTGTAGAAGAACCATTTTGGGTTCCCCAAAAACCTTTCAGTAACCAGTAATCTCAAGAACCATTTTCCACTATAAAATAAACTGTTGTGCAATTGAAAGATTCCATGGATAAGGCTTGTTCATGGAGCCACTGATGCCAATAAAGAATCTTCACTTTTAAGAGAGTAGGTGGGAAAATAAATTTGCAGACAAGCAAAACTGAACGCACCTTAGAATGCACCACCTGCATGTTGCTTTGTGAAAGCAGAAGGACCCGGAGAGCCCATATCCCAGTAAAGGAGGTACTCCTCAACTCCGACAACTTATTCCCACTGAGGTCCAGGAGCCATGTGCCATGTGGAATACTGTGGGGAATGTGAGTGAACCCTCGGGATCGACAGTCCACTAGCTCAGATGCGTCGTAACAAGAACACTGATGAGGGCAGAGCTTTGAGCTCCCCACGATGAGGAAAGTGATGGGTAAAAATACGATGCAGAGCATCTTCAACACAGCTTAAAGAGTCTCCATTCAAAAAAAGAAAGAAATGGTCGTAGACGTTCTAGATTAACAAGCACACTGGTCTTGTTCGTCCTCAGTGCAGAACCGTCATGTTGAGCTGAAAAGTAGAGTCAACTGGTATATTTGGTGCATTTATGATGCCTTTTCAAACAGCTTGCAGTCTTAGATCTACAAGGATTTGTGGCTTGGCATGAGAAGTCAAATTATATAAAGAGCTCCAAATCCTTTAATCCGTTTATAATTTCACAGTCAGAATAAGTTATTCGCTTTTATGTTGGTCAACTTTCTTCCTGGACAGATGTGCATAGATCAAATGTCTGTGAAGGCATTCATTCGTGCTTATAGCAACATAGAAATTACAGCTCTAATTGTACTTACCACAAGTCGGTCTTGACGAATATGGAGTCACTGGTTGAGCAGAAACAAGCCTTAGTCATATTTCCTCAACAAATTCCATCAGATTTCTACCCTAACTTGAAAACTGAAAAATACTACATTGTGTATGGTGTACACCTGCACCCTTCGTTCTTGCTTCACTATTTAAAAAGAAATACAACACGAACACTTTAAATTCTGCACCTGGATGGAGAGCATCTCACATGCAACCCTGCTTTGAAGTCTCTGAGGTCGACTTGATTTATCCTCAAAGCACACTACATCACTCAAGAAACAAGAGTACTTGGTACATATTGAATAATTCATTGAACGGTCCATCAATTTAGAAGCAGGACGTGTAGTCTTACACTTAAGCATATGCGCTCCTCTAAAGATCTCAATAGAAACCTCAAGGAGCGTCTTACACCATGTTAAACCTTTGACGTGTACTACATTGTGGTATTTTTAGAGATGGAAACCGGTTCCAGCGGTGTGAATGGAACAATGTGTATTACTTACAGTAATAATCCAACCTTCATCCTTAATTATTCAAGATCAAGACCTTTTCACACCGCCATAATAGGGTCAAGGGAAGTCAAAACCCTTCATAGTTCACATAGCAGTGATAAATAATTCATTGAAACTCTGTTTGTGTAATTAACCCAAAGGCTGCCAGCAGTCTGTAGCTAAAGATATTTTAGATATGTGCCTAGTAAACCATATTCTAATTACACAGGCACCTAGAATTACATTTCCTTTCCGATTTCTAAAAATACTCCAAGAAGAAACATGCCACTAGAGAATAAATGCTTGCTTTTGGCATAGAATAGTAGGCCAGAATATAATCTACACTGTCTACTAAATAAAAATTGTTAAAAATATTATGGGAAACAAAACTTAAGTGTTTTTCCAGGCTTTATGAAGGTAAATGTAAGACTTTTTAAAACCAAGTAAAGCAAATTTAAGGAATAAATGGAACACAATTTGTATTAACGCTTCAAAGTTTGAAAACAACCACTAAAAGATCTCCATTATTTTTTAATTCATCAAAAAAAAAAAAAAATTATTATATATATATATATATCGAAGATATGATCTCTTAAGTAAATATATCTTGATTTAAGGATGTTTACTGAAGAAACCATTTATTCTTTGCAGAGCATGCAACATGTAATGCCATGGCTTTAATTTAAGACTTTGTTCTGATTTAAGACCTTTTTAAGGCCTTAATTTGTGTAAGAGCGAACGTGCTAATGATGCACGTTTAACTTAGGGTTAGGGATTGATGCATTGTGGTATACTGGTTTGAAGAATGTAGAAGGTTATCCAGCTTTTCCATGTACGGCTTACAGAACAGATGCATACCAATGTTGTTAATCTAAGGAACTCCCCATAGGAAGTTTAACTAATGTGGTTTTTGCAAAACAAATCAAACATTATTTGATTAGAACCCGTAAAACAGTGTTTCAGCATTTAAACCAAACATTTTTTTTTTTACCCCTTTTGCAAGCATAGTGTGTTCAAAGTTTCTGAAAAGCAACTGAAAGTACAGTATTACAGTCAGAATTTTTGTTACTTTTATTTTAGAAAATGTCCTTTGTAACGTGTGGCACTGAAGTCACATTTTGTTTAAAATACAGAACGGGCAGACAATTGTAGAACATAATCAGCCAAAAGAAAGAAAAAAAGCATAAAAAGTAAAAGCTAACAAGCTTTTCTGACTGGTTTGATTTTTTTTGACAAAATGGAATAGAAGGCGAAGGAGGGATGTAAGAGAGAAGAAAATATGAAGCTATTTCAGATGAAACACAGGAGGAAGAAGAAGGGGCAGAGAGG
Source organism: Sinocyclocheilus anshuiensis (assembly GCF_001515605.1). NCBI lineage: Eukaryota > Metazoa > Chordata > Actinopteri > Cypriniformes > Cyprinidae > Sinocyclocheilus > Sinocyclocheilus anshuiensis. The sequence goes on from NW_015542451.1 coordinate 1,737,966, forward strand.
GGATAAGACACTGTAAGTTAGTCAAAGAAACTATGGTTTGTTTGATGGTTGGTGTTTTAAATTATCTTTATAAAGTCTAATTTAGAATGAACTCTTTTCACTCTCACGTTCTTTTCCTTAAAACATTTTTTCTTTTGTTGATCTTCCAGACCCTAGGCCCTTGGTGCATCCACCCTCGGACTACGCCGCAGAGGGGGAGAAGAGCGCTGGTTTCGACCAGCTGCTAGGCCCTTGATGCCCGTGGTGCCCTCCCCAGATGAGCCATACACCCCCCCCACTCCCCCACTCAGGAGGATAAAGACGAGTCCTTCTGTGTTTGCTGTGCTTGTGTACGTTGCATCGACTTCTGGCTTTCCACATCTCTAAAATGTTTCTCAACCTGAAAAGAAAGAGACAAGCAAGTCATGGTAAGTGATCAATATGAGAGCTGAATACAAGGAATCACCATCAGGCACTTATCCATCGATTCATTGTACTAACAGCCTATTCAGAGACAGAATTAAACTGATACATGCTTTCTAATGCAAAACAGCATAAATATATGTTTACAGGGCACTTGGAAGGAATAAGGAAAAATCTAATTCAATTTCAATTGATATTTATTTTGAAATTCAACACTCAAATAAAAACTTTGTTGTATACAAACATTTCAACTGCACATAAGGCGGCTTTGATATCAACTTTTTAATTATATAATTCAGTTTGTGCTCCAATTTGTTGAAATTTTCCAATTTGTTGGCGGTCATAATTTTTCATGACAGATTTATTCAAACCGAGATTAAATATGACTCCACCAACAGGTTAAGTAAAATATAAAAGGAATATGTAAAATAGTGCATATATGAATGTATAGTAGGGTTGGGCCGATAGACGATGCTATCGTCCATCGCCGATGGCTGACAGACATCACGATGTTAAGCTGACATCGTGATTCCTTCGCCCCCCCCACCACCACCCCCTCTCCCGCAATCTGCCGCATCCCAGTTCCATGTTCGGAAAGGAAATGAAGTGTACTATGGAAACCCTAAAGGGAATAAATAGCCTACGAGATGGGTGGATAAAAAAAAATATTTCAATTATTTTTCTCGCAATTATATCGTTGGGTAAGTATAGGCGACTGTATATAAATTGCGGGCATCAGGGAGCCGCTATTGAAACCGCTTTCGATTGCGCGCTCTCTTTTTACTTTCACTTTCAATTTTGAGATTCGCGATCACAAGGACTCTATACTATGGAGCGGCAGAACTTACTGAACATTTGACAAGATTAGATGTTTGTCAGTGGTGCTCAGGATCTGCAAATCATTCGCCATCGTCCTATCAGACATTTCTCCTTACTCTGTGTATGTGGTAAGTGAACTTTCATGTACTGTAATGCAACAGGGTACCGCGAGCAAGCGGCTAACCTTTTAGTGGCTCCATAGAACGCGTTATTTGTTTCACGCTTCGGGCACACCCCTAACCCCGCCCCGCCCCCCGATGTCATCGTCCATCACGATGTTTCACTGTAGACATCGCCCAACCCTAATGTATAGTACATAGGGCTGCAACAAACAATTATTTTGATAATCGATTAATCTATTGATTATTGGAACGATTAATCAACTAACCGTTGATTAATCAGTAGGCTTTGATCGAACAATTATATTACTATTGTACAATTGCAATTATTATACAATTATTTTTTACAATACAAATAAATATATTTGGCATACAAAATGAGATGACAGGCAGAGCGACACTCTAAATTCACCATGTAATTAGCCGTATGAAAAAGTAACTGATTCATCATTCTGCCCAAGATCTCCTTTTAAAAGTCATATGGACATTGAACAAAATAAACATAAGTGATAAGACATTTTATGGATAAATTATTCACAACATTAGCTCTCTTAAAACACCTTATAGCAGTGGTTCCCAAACTGGGGGGTGCGGCAAGGCTGAGGGATAGTGCACAGTCAGCAGATTATTTTGCAAAAGAAACCTCTGCAGGGTGATAAAGACCACACTGTGTAATTTTACCACTTATCATGCTTGCCTGATAAGTAAATAATTGAACGCAAAATATTAATTTGACATTTTAATTACCTCATCATGACTCACAGTACCCGCTTGAGCGCGTTATCAGTTGTAGAAGTTGTGGTTGAATCAATAACAGACCACTAGATGGCGCGATTGAAGAATCAGTTGTATTGCAGGGAGCCATGTAGAAATATAAACGAACGATGCATGGTTCTGCTCTAAGCATGTAAGTTACAAGTTTGTGAAAATACTGCCAGTGCCAGGTACATAAAGCAGATGATGAATACACTTAAGATTCACAAATACCAAAACAACGAGTCTACGAGCAGTGCGACGTGACAAAAGGAAATAGAACCCAGTGACACGACAAATCCATGACAGTAAACTGATGCCCCGTTCTATTTCTGACGAACTCCAGCTCTCTGACAGAAAGGACAATTGGATTTGCAATGTTCACTTTGCCGCATCCAGTGTGGTGAAAAGACAAGAAAATATGACTAGGCATATCTCGCCCTCAGATTCACCAGTACAAAGGTGGGCAATGCATTTTATTGCACTTTTCCATCTGACACGGCAATGCCAATTTCACAGTGATGAGAGTGTTTGATGTCACAAAAAAGCACTTGTAGATCAAATGGCGGCACTGCATCATATTTGTTGTCTACAATTTAATTGTTAGGAGACTTGATTAACAATTGCCATTTTATGTATTTTAAGCATCGACCAATGGAACGACTTTACTGTCAGGAGTCTGAGATACATTTGAAATATATTGCATTTTGAGAGAACTTAAAAATGACTGCTACCTTTTGTTTCAATATTGTCCATCTTGTAAACCCTATGGATGCCACTGGAGGAGAAGGAGTAACACTGCTGAAATGAAAACTATACTACTGAATTGAAAGATACTGCGTGATACTCACAATTTTGCGTACATGACTTAGAGCACTTCCCTCTTTGCCTTTGCAGTTCTCCACCTGGTACGGTGGTGAGATTACGACGTCATCCATAACAATGATGTTCTTCTCCTGCCATTTACAGTCTTTGATGCTAGAAAAAGAGATCAAACAACAAACTCTAGACGAGCACACCAACTGTGAGCAACAACATCTAACATGATCAAATTATTGCATTTATTGAAATCACAACAACTTGACCTTGTGCTTTAATTCAATCATCATGGCAGACCCCACAAAGGGAGACCACCTTGTTGAATGTAGACAGGGCTTAAATTTCGCCGTGGGATTGCACAATTCTACCGATTCCTTCACTTTCCACACTTGTAATGAGGGAAATTCCCGTAAATATTTCCACATGACTCTTGGGACAGAAGACGGAATGCATCATTTCATCGCGACTACAGAAAGAAGTTGTTGCGCCTTATTGCACGTAAACGGCCAAATACATACAAAATTGTCAAAATGCCCAATCTTGATGAGTATTCACGTAAACAGTCGATTTATTCTAAACATTGTCGGTATATAGGCTATTAAGTGAACGTAACCAGTTGAGAAACAAAACTTATGTTAGATCTGTGCATGAGGTCTTAAAGAGACAGCAACCTAAATATACCTGCTGCTGTCTGTCATAAATGTTTATTTATGCATTGAAGACTAACCTGTGTTATTTTAACGTTAAACAGATTATTCAGTTTCTGTGGTATTTCTGTACCTGAATATTACTGTTATACATACCTGAAAAACTTAAAGCACAGTTCATTTTAGTTGCATCTTGTTATTGTATTTGTGCCACTGCTTGTCATTTATCTATTCTTATTTTATTACTAACTGTTTACTTGTCTTTTTTTAGTTAAAATATATTCAATTCAGAGTTTGAAATCAAAGTTCTTTTTTAAGTATCTTCCTCACAATATAAATACGAATCATCAACATTATAAATTGTAAAACACAAACATTTAGGTTGGATGATTGTAGTGTAAAAATATGCCTAAAAAATACCCTAACACCCCCACAAATTAAAAAAATCCTCCCATAAGATAAAGGGGGAATTTCCCCCATTTTCCAAAACAAAATTCAGGACCTGGTAGAAGAAAACCATTTCTAGGCTACAGATCTGACTGCAGCCTTCCTCTCGCATGCTTTTAAACTTCAGCCAAAAGTGTTAATCAATGCATTTGGTTTCACAATGTATGTAAAGTTGGCAAATCTTACGTTTTGTGTATAGTCTGGAATAATTGCTGGCCCTCGACTGACACCCCAGCACTGATTGCATAGGCTTGGGACAACTTGTCTTCCTTTTCTGTCCTTGCCCGATTGGCAAGCTGTGGAAAAAACACGTCAAAATAAGTCAAAACTGTCAGATCTTCTCCATCTTGTATTATTTACCATCACATGTTCATCTGGTACATGATGTGTGAAATGTTTTTTTTACAAGCCACTATGATTATGTGAAACCAACAGAACCAGTTAAACTCTGCGGACCCGGATACGGGTCCAAAATCGCGTTAAAAATGTTTATGCTTCATTTACATAGCCTTCCTTATATGGTATCAGCCCATATATGGGTTCATTTGAAAGCTTGGAGTGTCTTCTTTACAAAGAATACCATTCCTTTTGGTTTTTATATTCATAAAGCAGTAAAATTAAGCTTAGAAATGTATTCGTCCCACACACGAATTTCCGCCTAACCATTGCGAATAATTTTTACGAAGAATGTGTATTTTATATATTTTTCACAAAAAAGTCAAGTCATATATAACAAGAAAGCTCTCATTCTCAGGAATTTGACGATGTAGATTAGTTCATTGTGTGACAATCACAGATCGAATTATCTTCGATAGAATCGCGATGCGAAAATACCAAAAAACGCCCTGAGCTTAAGTGGTTTTAATAGATGGGGAAAAAAATGGAACATGCAACATGGAACAAATACTTACAATTTAAAACAGCAGTATTAGCTGTCTACCAATAAACTGTAAAGCAATGCTGATGGCTGGATGTCAGGAGTGTATAAACTGTACAATGGTAAAAATGTTTCAACTGATGCAAAATCTGCAATAACATGTCTTCTGTGGTGGTAGATAACAATGCGTGGCTATTAGTGATATTAGTAATGCTAAAAACATACTTTGCTGCAAACAAATGAAACTAAACTTCCCTTACTTGTGTGGCATAAAAATTTAATTGACATACAGTCACAGGTGTGTATATATTGTCTTTCACAGCATCACGGAATGTCATTGCCACAAAATGTCATTATTGTGTGTAACGTACCAAAATATATATCTGTTCCATTTGATATGGATAAATGTATTACTAAGTGGACAAGTGTGGAGTTTGGAGCACATGCATTTTACTTTAACAATTAATTTACTGTTCACTTTAATTAAAATCTATTATTAATATTCCTGAAAATTCCCATTGCCAGTTCAAAATATCAGTTTCTCTTGGGCGCACACCAGCTATACAGGCGTTAATACTGAATGTTTAACGTTATATTCATTGCATGTATATACTTCGTAGTAGACATCCTTAACTCCATTCTGTTGTCAGTTGCTCTGTTGTCGGTGTTTCTTTGTTTGAATATGGCGCTTATCACATGCTGTGTGGTATCGGGGCATTTTAACGAGTACAATAATATAAAGTAATTTTGTAATACTTTTTAAATTTAACTCAATTTTAATGATGCTGAATAAAAAAAAAAAACAAGCCAATAAAATAACCACACTTTTACTGAAAGTAACAATAAAACTGGACAGAATTTCTACAGCATTTACTAATCTTAGTTCATGTTAATTTCAATATTTACTAATGCATTATTAAAATCAACAGTTGTGTTTGTTAACAGTTAATGCACTCTGAATTAACATGAACTAACAGTGAATAACTGTATTCTCTAACTAACATTAAGAAAGATTAATAAATACTGTAATAGATTTATTGTTCATTGTTCGTTCATGATAGTTAATACATTAACTAATGGAACCTTATTGAAACGTGTTACCTTAATATTAAATACAGATTTATTGTCAAGAATAATCATATCTTTTGGTTTGTAACCAAATAAAGTATGGAAAATTAAGTAAAGGCCCATTTGCAATAAGAATTTGAACACTAACGATAACAATATTAGCATCCACACCAACAGACGACAACGTGTATTAAGTTGATGCTTTAAAGGCTTGAGTGTGAAAGTCAGACAGATTCTGAGTACAGAGTACACCTTAAGTTGAAGTACCAAGTTTTTTTAACAAGTACAATAGGCGTTAACATTAGAGGTCGACCGATTGATTAGTTTTGCCGATTAATCGGCACCGATAGTTGATTGCTGGAACTATCGGCAAAAATCCATGGCGATAGTTTTCCAGGTTGCGTCCGTTGCTCGAGCGGCTGAGAAGCGTCCGCTGTCATTATACAGAGCGAGAGCGGCCTCTAGAGGAGGAATCACTGACACCTCGTGCTGTTTGTTCGTGTTACCTTAATATTAAATATCAATATATTATTTTCATTCACTTCTATGTAACAGAATCAGATATGTTTTTTTTTTTTTTGACTAATTATCCAAATAATGTACAGTCCTACAAAGCTATTCTTATCAGAGCATGTGAGCAGAGCATATTGCTGGAACTATCGGCAAAAATCCATGGCGATAGTTTTTCCGGGTTGCGTCCACTGCTGGAGCTGAGAAGCTCCGCTGTCATTATACAGCACGAGAGCGGCCTCTAGAGGGGAATCACTGACAGCACGGGCTGTTTGTTTTGACACTGAGGCTGCTTAAGATGCAGATTTAAAACAGACAACGAAACTCTGTGTATATAGTAGGGCTGCACGATTAATCGAATGCAATTGTCATGCACATCTTGTCAGTAAAGCCGGTTCTGTGATTAGTAGTAAATCTCCATCACGTGCTTTCAGATGGAGAAGCATTTACTACACAGAGCCGTAGTTCACTGACAAGCTATGCAAAACAATTAACGCAGACGATATAATCGTACAATTATGAAATCTAAGAAATCGTTTGCGATAATGACAGCTGTTTGCTAGGGGTGGGAATCACCAGAGACCTCACGATACGATATTATCATGATACTTGTGTCACGATACAATATTATTGCGATTTTAAATATATTGCAATTTATTACCTTTTTCCAACTTCAAATTATATCCCCAAAGGAAAACTTTGACAACATCTGTTTTAACTAAAAAGAAACGTTTCTCAGTTTATCTCACTTCAGTTTTATTGTTGCAGTGCAAAATGGGATTGTCAAGCAGACAAACTGACCAACACTTTCATGAAAACCTGTCATAAATGTTGTATGCACCTGGCAAACTCAACTATTTGTATTACAGTCTAATCTAGTCCACCTTAATTAAATGTAAACAGGTATGCACTGCTGTGCTACTACAGGTATTTTGAACAGTGCAACTTGAAAGTGTACTAAAAAGTTGTGCAGACCATTCAGCAATTGGGGCATTTGAAAGTAAATTACTGTTAAATTTAAATTAAATTAAACATGTAGTCTTACATCTAGGGATGCACCGAAATGAAAGTTCTGGGCCGAAACGGAAACCGAAAATTCTGGATGCACTTGGCCGAAAACCGAAACCGAAAATGCTTTGTAATGATAAATCTAGTGCTAAAGATATTGTGGATGAGTTCTTCTGTGTCATCACGTTCTATTAGTTCCACAGCTTCAGTTTCGGAACTTTCATGCTTAGTAACACATACAGCTGTTCCCTCACCACAGTGCAACAGTGAAAAAAAGTGTCGCGTTCTGAACGTTGTTTAAGCGACATACACCGGTATAATAATAATAATAATAATAATAATACTACAAATTCAACTAAGAACAATATAAAACGCACTAAGGATAAACGAGCTGCTGGATTCATGAATATTAATCAGGCTGTGTGCGTTTGCTTGAACTGATTCGCTGAAACGCTGAAGAATTCCAAAGAAACTCCGTTATTTTGACAGGAAAATACAACAAAAAATATTGTTTACATGTAGCGCGTCAATTCTGCATAGTATGTAAAACCCTCTTTCGCTCTCCCTCTTTGCGTGCGAGAAAAAAAGCAAAGTGACGGTGAGTCGTGCACCTTTACACTAGAGTTTACGGTACGTCAAATCAAGGTGCGCTGCGCATCCATTGAGATGAGCTGAAAAAAAGCACACAGATCTCTTTATGGAGAGTGAAACTCTGAAGCGCTCAGTCAGAGTTCGGCGAGTAAAAATATATCTGTGTTAAACTTATAATTAGCCTCCAACTTACATACTGGCGATTAAAATCTGAGAATTTATTAGCCATTGGCTAATATTAGTTATCATTTAGTCGCCCAGAGTGAAGATTCAGTCGCATATGCGAGTGATTTACTCGCAATGTAGAGGGTTGCAAATGCTCAAAGTGACTCTCAGAGGGAGCCAGAGCAGTTCTGGAGATGTTGTTCATGTATTTGACTCTATTTAAGTGTACTGACCTTCTTTTGATTAATTCATCCAAACTTTGACAAATTCCGCGTCATACAGTAAATTCCATTTATATGACTGGATTCCGCGATTCTGTCCTCATCGCGGAAATCATAGATAATACTGAGGTGTTTTGCAACTTCAGTAACGTTAGTGGATTGTGATTTATTGCAACTTAAGCAACGTCTGCTGCTGCCTTACCTTTGAGAGACAACTGATGCGTGATCACTGAAGCAGCTCCAGTTAGCAAGTGCTTTCGGAGTGAGAGTGAATTCCGCATTGATTGGTCGGACTCGTGACTCCCAACAAATCAGATGGGCGGAGATTGCTTTAGGCCACAGAGTGGTGAGTTCTGACAGGCTGCATCAGAGCCAAATAGCGCGTTTCAAAAGTAAGTTATTTTATCGGCGAATCGGTTTTGAAAATGACCGATACCGATAATCAAAAATGCTTAATATCGGCACCGATAAACGGTCGACCCCTAACACCAACTATACTGTGATATAGAGCCTTACCATGAATTAAAATGACTCATACTAGTATATAAAATTGTGACTGTACCACACACCTTTGGTTCTCAATATGATTTAAGCATAAAATGTGAGCTTACCTTACTAATATTCAAGGATGCTAGAGGAGGAGGAGTCTCAGTGCGGTCATTAATAACATCCACATTTGAAACATAGGCTAGGTTAACCAAGATGACGTCACTGAGGTTGGGCTTACCGCTGGAGGAAGGACATTCTGGGAGGAGAAGGGTTAAGGAAAAACCAAACGAAGACATGAAGTCAAGATTATGTCGAAAGGAAAAAAAAAAAAAAAAAAGAAATAGCTAGCTGTTGAAACCTTTTTTTGGGAAATCAGCACTTCCTTCTGCTGCTCTGATTCAACAGTCCCCACAAGTTTAGATAATTATTTTAAGGCCCATACACAAAACGAGTAAAGAGTCAAAATAGAAAATATAACAAATGAGACCAATATGAGTAACTGGTTGAGCAAGCCCACAAAACATAAGACAGGGGGGAAAAAAGTGACAAATGACAGGCTGAATACGTCAAAGAATCAAACCATCAAAGGTCACACTTAAGTGGGATTTCTAGATGTATGAAGGTCAACCGCTTGTGTGACAAGCAGACTAACTCATTAATCACTATGAACAAGTCAAAATCAGACTCCATCTTTGTAGACACCAGAAAAACTCACAAACACACTCCCCAGATGCTGCTTAGCCATTCAATCTATCCTTAAATCAATGCATACTGATATTTTATTCATGGATTTCTAAAGCCTCTAAATGATCCACATGATGAAAACTTTGTTTTAATTCAGTATCCATACAAATTATTATTTTTTTTTATCATGTTAAAGGGGTCATATAATGCTTTTTTAAAGATCATTATTTGGTGTATTTGGTGTAACAGAATATGTTGACATGCTTTAATGTTCAAAAAACACATTATTTTTCAAATACTGTACATTATTGTAGGTCCTCTATGACAGAGCCCGAAAGGGGAACAGAGTCGTGTGACAGAGACAGTGATGAAGCTGGTCTCTCTCGCTCTCTCTCTCACACACGCACGCACGCACGCACGATGCACAAAACTCTGCATTTGAACAGTCAATAGCAAATACTTAAACTAATAACAAAACAGTAGCTGATTCAGAAGCGCCAGATTGTCATAGCAAAGTCAGAATTACTTCCTCTCCTAGGTTCACGAAACGGTCGTCCATAAAATGCATTGCTGTTCTGTTGTAAGTAATCTTAAAGATTCCTAAATGCATCTACTTTCGGAAGGCCAAATAAAGTGCTTTTGCTTTCGCCTAGAAACACACAGCGTCTCCCTGACATGCTGCTTCAACACTAACTGCGGTTACTGAAACCACGCCTTCTTTCTTTGCGTGCACATTTGGGCGGCATTATGCTAATATTTCCACATAGTGAGGTAGACATGTGGGGGCGTGTTAGAACGAGCCGTTTTAGGGGGGCGTGGCAGAGTCTTAACTTTGATAAAGAATATCTCTTTGGTTTTGAGACTTTAATCTTTGCAACTTCAGGGATCTTATCTATGCACAATCAGCTTGTAACACTCCAAAGAGAAAGGAAAACTTGAAATTGCATCATATGACCCCTTTAAAATGTAGCAAATATGATCATCATCAGGCTTTAGATTTGTTCATCTCTCAATCAACATTGGATCGCATTGCATTATATATTTTGAAACTACAGAGCTTTGATCATAAAACCAAGCATTTCAACATCAGCTCACCAAGACGTATTATTGGCAGATATAGAGTAACAACTGATATTTATATCATTTTAGCTATACAATCAGTCTGTAATAAAGATCTCATTGATTTGCATTACAAGCATCAGACTATCATTCACTTTTTGGTCCTATAATATCGACATCTGCACCAAATTGCATATTTTTACTCAGTTTGAGCCTCTGAATAAAACCGAGGTGTTTTTCCTCCTTCCGGATGGGCTTAATATTCTCACAGCATCATCAGTATTGTATAAAGCGCTATACAAATAAAGGTGACTTGACATCATAGTATCTGAGCAATAATAGCCTGATATATTAAATATGATACAGCACGTGCAAACTTTAATTTTGATTTTTATAAATATATTACAGGCGTAAAGCCTTAAATACATGTTATATAGGCAGTACTTTCCAAAACATAATAATTATTTAAAAAAAAAAAGCCTGAATCTTGCACGCATGCCAGGTCACAGGGTGTCAACACTCATCTGGTCTGATACAACGTTAACTCATCTGAGAACAGTAGAGCTAAATCCCTCATGTATTGTGAGAAAACCAAGTGGCTGATACTCAGCCTGGCGTATTTTCCCTAAATAACACTTAATGAAAAACAAAGAATTGATATTGTGTGTTACATGTCCTGTGAGAGCTGCCATTATTGCACTGGAAAGACATTAGCTTAGCGCGCATGCTAATACTGTCGGTGGCGAGGACATGCTAATCAACACGCTAACCACAAACAACACTTCTCTAACACGTTTCCAACTATGAACCCACATCAAATCAACTTAGCAAAAAAGAACCCAAGCGAAAACAAAGCAGATCGTGTCCGAACACAACACAGAAGGTAAATAAAGCAAGAACAGGCGTTGAATGAGGCGACTAGCGCACACATAAACACGCTCGCACGGAGCCTCAGTTCACAGAACGGCCGTTTAAACGCACATATGCGAGGAATAAAGGATACTCAAAGTCAGCATCTTGGACGGGTAATCGAAAGCTACCACCTCTCCCTGCAAACGTTGGCCTAAACAGGTGAGGCAAGAGACATGGCTCCCGACACTGAAATACTCCCCCGGTCCAGGAGCCGCCATCTTCTCCGCCAGGGAAACCGGAGCGCAAGCTTTACGTAAACGCATGCGGCGGCGTGGCGACGTACGACGCAGAGGCACGTCAGGTGACAGGAAAGGGACCAGTTTATTGTTTCTTTAAATTGTATTTCGCTTAGGAATAACAGTCAAATATAGAACAAAAAGTGCATAGCATTATTTAACAATTTAGAGAATGTGAGATACATAACATATATAAAACAGAATATAAATACGGAATAAACAAGATTTGGGCAGTTACATGCATTTGAAAAGCTTTAGAATTTTTTTTTTCATTCGTTATATTTTTATTTTGTATTTTCATGTTTGGAAGGGTTTCATCAAAGCACATCTTGATAATGTTTGAGTTTTTTTTGTTGTTGTTGTTGTTTTATTATTTTCTTTTTAGTTATTCTTGACTCGTGAATATAAAACTTTGCAAAATAAATAAAAAGTTTAATTGAACTAAATTAAAATAATTTTGTTTTTCAGAAAAGGTCTATCTTGTCCATTTTTAAAGTCAGTCCAAAATAACAGAGAGAGAGAGAGAGAGAGAGAGAGAAGGGCAAATTAAGTATCAACTGATGTATTTACATCAGTACATTTATCACATACGGTGTGGATATATCTACTACTGGCCCAATTTATTATTACAGCACCATCTCTAACATTATTCTGCAAATATTCTTTGAACATGTACTCAATAAATATAAGATAAAAATATAAAAAGTTTGTCCGAAGATCGAATGAGTACAAATATTTGAACAAGATTACGACTACAGGTCCCAAATATAACGAAATATTACGTCTACATTCAAGCGATATCATTTAAAAAATGCGTTTTAGTGAAGTTTGTCCCACTGCGGCCACCGTAACGGCGGTAACGTGGAAGTTTGCAAAACAAACAAAACAACTGACAGATTACTAGCCGCAGGATCATCTTTGCCAGGCGCTTTAGTTTCTGTATCTGTGAGCTGTAAGATAATAGTATGATGAACAAGGGATCTTAATTTTACTGGTTGACGTTTATTCATCTTCCTATAATGGAGACCATATACCGCCAAGGCGTTCGGATGGCGGAGGAGCTTCAGCGGAGAACGAGAAGCTACGAGGACTTCTGGCTAATAGCTTCTCATTTGGGAGACCCGAAAGCTGCAGTGCTCCTGGTCTTTCCTGTGGTGTTTTACACGCACCGACGGACCGGCATCGCTGTTCTCTGGGTAGCAGCTTTATCAGAGTGGCTTAATTTGGTTTTCAAATGGTACGCATTGCTTTGCATCTTGGGATGTCGGAAAGCGAAGCTGAAATGAATGTCAGAGCAAATAATAGATATCTACATGTCTATAAGGAAGTTGTTATATGTAATATGTATATTAAATGATTTCTATTGAATTATTATTAGTGTTATTAGTACTGTTTTCATTGAACTGTATACATTTTTGTATACACGTTTGTAATATAATATAATACATCACTTTATGTATAATATTTATCACTTTAAATGCACTATTGATTGATATTGACATATATAAATATATATATACATACATACATACATACATATATATATATGTAATGTTCCATGGGGAAAAAAACATTTTAAATGCATTCAAAGTGATCATATATATGGGTCAAAGACAGGATGTCTCATTTTGGTGTCCGAATCAAATTAAATTTACAAATGATTTGCAAGTGATTTTATACTTGCATAAAACATATTAAACGCAAGTAAAGTCTACTTTCATTTTTCAAATAACTGTTGTGAAAATAACGTTAAAATATGGGTGAAATGATGTTCCATCGTCATTCAGTGTAACGGATATATTCTGATTTATACTTATTAAAATATATAAAAGAATAAGTGATCATACTACATTATTTTTAAAATTATTAAAAACGTATTGCTGACAAATGGATAAAACCTAGTAATATTTACATTATTTATATTTATTAAGATTATTTTACATGATTTCACATGTTGACATTTTATGTTAGGATCCTGTTTGGCGAGAGGCCTTATTGGTGGATTGGACATTCTGGATTGTTTTCTAAAAACCCACCAAAAGTCCAGCAGTTCCTGTCTACCTGTGAGACCGGCCCAGGTAAAGCAGCAAAGTAAACCTCCTTATCACACATCACTTTACCTGAACCATTTCCAGATGTGAAGACATTTGAAACGAGCTGCTGACTGACCGATTCCTCATCTGTCTCTCTCAGGCAGTCCGTCCGGTCATGCCATGGTCACTGGTGCTGTCTGGTGGGTGGTCGTCTCTTTCCTAGCCTCCTTCTTTCACACTCGCACAGGCAGGTCTGTCTTTAAGGCTCTCGTGATATAATAGAAATGTTAGTTATTCATATGTGAAACTAACTAAATTATCTCTCTCTCACAGTAAGATATTAGCTGCAGTGCCGTATCTGTTGTATGCAGTATTTTTGGCATGTGTAGGCCTCTCTCGAATCTTCATCTTAGCTCACTTCCCACATCAAGTCATTGCAGGTCTTCTGGCAGGTCAGAAATTATTATATTATATTATATTATATTATATTAATTATATTATATTTGTATCTTTATGCACTCTCTCCACAGGGGTCTTGCTGGGGATTGTTCTGAACAGGACTGTGCCTGAATGTCACCCTCTGCTGTTCTTCTTTCGCTTCAGCTTGACTTTGCTCCTTGGAGCTTTTCTAATGCATGGTGCCCTGCAAAAGATTGGGGTTGATCTTTCTTGGTGGGTACAGTGTTATATTGAGTAAATATTGTATGAAAACATTACATTTATTTAGTTTAAAACATTTATTTTCTAAATTTTCTCATTTGTTATAATTAAATGACAAATCTGTCTACCCCTAATCATAACATATTGGGCCTCAAACTATCACACACACACATATATATATATATATATATATATATATATATATATAT
>NW_015542451.1:1757048-1779762 GCF_001515605.1 Sinocyclocheilus anshuiensis
TGGGCCTCAAACTATCACACACACACATATATATATATATATATATATATATATATATATATATATTGCATATTTGTATTAGCAGTGCCAGGTAGTAACTGGATTACTTAATCAGATTCCAAAAATGAACTACTTATTAATATAATTGATAATAGTAATTATTATTTTAAAATAATTTTATTATTTAAAAGATTACCTTTTTTTAATAAGTGATTGATTTTTTTATTTTTAAGGTTTATTGTAAAATTATTTATTGTACATTTTTATGATATATTAATCATGACTTTTCAGATATATTTTTTTATATAGAATTTATATTTTTGTATAGAATAGAAATCTGTCAAATCAATGTGATAAATGAGTTTGGTCAAAAGTTATCAAAAAGTAATCTGAATACATTACCTAAAATGTGTCATCTAATAGATTACTAACTACAGTTTTCGTCATGTAATTTGTAATCAGTAACAGTAATCTACCCAGCACTGTATGTTAATGAGGCTTTATTTTTATGAACAATTCTTAAAGGTGACATATCATGAAAATCTGACTTTTCCAGGTTTTAAGTGCTATAATCAGAAATAATATTACCGCCTCTTAATCTGCACGTTCCACCCATGTCACCATCATTTTGTTTTCGCAAGCAACAGCTGTATACTAGTTCTAATGCCATGGAGAAAGTTTGAGCAAAACATGCTAACTGTCCTGTGTTTGTCTGCACAGACGATCACAGGACACTATTTACAGTCCCAGCCTCAGAAGAGACAACAGAGCAGTGGATTTCTTGATTTATTTAATGTATATTGCTGCTGCCCCACAGATCTAAAATAAACCTGCGATTTATTTCCCAGCTGCTTACCTTCACAGACATAATCCACTGTTTTTGTAACTCGTGTGTTTTTAAGTAAACTTGTGTGTGAATGAGAACTTAGTTTAGTACTCACATGCTGTGACAGCCGCTTTCTGTCCGTGTGCTTCGGATGTGTGCGCTCAGAAAACCGTGTATCAGAAGTTTAAACTCATATGGTTTAAAACGCATAATTTCAGCGTGATAAACATGATAAACAGAACCAAAACAGATGTTTTTAGCAGGTCTGAGCTGTAATGGCAGCTCTATTCTGGGAAAGGGGGCGGGGAGCAGCAGCTCATTTGCATTTAAAGAGACAGGCCCGAAAAACAGCGTGTTTCTGCTTCCACTCAAAATAGGCATTTTCAAAATGATATAATAAATGATCAGTGGAGTATTTTGAGCTGAAACTTCACAGACACATTCTGGGGACACCAGAGACTTATATTACATATTGTAAAAAGGGGCATAATATGTCTCCTTTAAACTCTGAACCGCAGGTCTATCTCACTGGCTAAGAGGTGGTGCTCTCGCTCCGAGTGGATCCGTATGGACACGGCGCCCTTCTCCTCTCTGAACCGTGATGCCGGGGTTCTGCTGGGACTAGGACTTGCACAGTACTGGAAGCCAGGTGGATGGGCTCTTCCATGGGTTCCCAGGACTCTCTGTCTGGCCCTCTCGTCCATAGCCCTCCACTACATCAGCAGTTTCCCCGTGCCCACCGTTCCTCCGCTTCTCTTCTACTCGCTGTTCTTTCTCAAATACAGCATTGTGCCGCAGGTGGTCATGGTGTTGGTGCCAGGGTTTGTGCATCTTCTCACAGCCAAACCCAAGAGGGAGTAAAAGTGAATGTCGCAGCTTTTGGTGTTTGAACCAGCCATCAAAACAGTAAGCTCTTGACACAAAGAGAACCATCAGCTTGAAGATCAATCATATATGGAGTTCTGTTCTGTTCTGAGCTTTAAAGAATGTTTTTGGAGCAGAAGTGAAAAGGATTGCTGCACTGCATAAACATTTAGTTTGTGCCAAAGAAAGTCTCGAGTAAAAATGTTTCTTGTTGCTGTTGTTCTTTGGTGATTCTTTTAAAAAGTGCTTTGTAGAAGGCTGTTCTCCTTCTGTTGTTGACTCTGTTTTTTTTGTAGTTGTTTTTTACTTTTAAGTTACTTGAATTGTCTCTTCTTGTGTAGAAACCAAAATATTTTTTTGGTTATAATAAACTTACTTATAAGCAAAAACAACATTTTATGTGAAGAACGTAAATGGTCTTCAAAACTCACCACGAAGACGTTCGTTTTCCAGCATTTGCTAATTATGATTCTAAGGTGTTTTAGATAGTTGCTTAGGTGTTTAGAGTGGTGTTCAAAAAAGGTTCAGGTCTCTGGTCCATAGATATGGCTAGAGGATTTTTATCATTTTCCAGATGAAAATCAAGTTTGATCACATAGAAATGTAATAGTCTCTTCTCAACAGCCAGTATGATTTGAGGTATCATACATGACTGTTTAAAGGAATAGTTCACCCAAAAATGAACATTTTCTCAAAATGTAGTCACCCTCAGACCATCCAAGATGTAGAGGAGTTTGTTTTTTTCATCAGATTTGGAGAAATGTTGCATTCCATCACTTGCTCACCAATGGATGCCCTGCAGTGAATGGGTGCCGTCAAAATGAGAGTCCAAACAGCTGATAAAAACATCACAATATATAAACATGCAGCTTCTCACTTCATAAGACGTTAATTGATGGACTGGACTGCTGTGGATTACTTGTGGATTATTGTGATGTTTTTATCAGCTGTTTGGACTCTCATTCTGACGGCACCCATTCACTGCAGAGGATCCATTGATGAGCAAGTGCGAGCAAATCTGATAAAACAAACTCATGAAAATCTGGATGACCTGGGGGTGAATACAAATTTGTATTTTTGGGTGAACTATTCCTTGAATACTTATGATACTGGTTTTGATTAAATGGTTTGATTATTAGCAGTTAACATGTAACATGTAACATCTGAATATAAAGTACAGTCAAACCACAATAAAAGGAATATTAGGAGCTCGACCAGTGTTATACATTTCTTATATTGAAACTATTAATAAACATAAACCATATAAAAAAGGACAAGTGACATGATAAAAACACATTCTGGTTTATTGAAGTCATTAAACGTTATCACAGCGCTCTGAAAGCTCACATTTACAGACGAGAAATTCTGCTTAGCAAGCAAGTACATTAAAATCAACTCAAATCTAACTGAAAGATAAAAAGAATGGCCAAACCCTTCAGAGGTAAATGTCACGTCTCTACTGTTGAGTTTGGTGGAGATGAGTGAGATTTCTTTTTTCGTCAGTTGTGAACTTTATTTCTGTTTAGTTCTTCTATTGGAGACATATGGCAGATTCACGAATGTCTGTGTATGTCGAATTCAGAGGGGAATGGAGGATAAATCATGCGTCAGGTTATGTACAGCAAAAATAACTTGCACTGAAAAACCACACCACCCTAAGGAGGCTCTTGACAAGCCCACATCAGAGTCTTGTGTTCTCAAGTGTTCTTTATTTAGCTTTTCCCCGAAGTTGACCATGAGGCATCTCTCAATTCAAGCAAGTTTACACTGACATACTGTATTTTTGAGAAGATCTGACCAAAGCCACATTTAAGCTCGGCATGTTAATAGTATTGCAATCTGAAGCAGAGAACTTCAAAAGGAACTAGCTGAATATTGTATTTTTACACGACAAATACACTATTTCAAAACAGCTGGTTTACTTTTCGGTAGTGTGTGACGCCACTGAACTGTGACACGTGAGGCTCATCAAGTCCTTGTCACGCTGCATTTAGCGACGCATTTGCAAAGGAGAGCAGGATTTTGTATGCATGAACACATTTGGCCACTATATACAGCAAGTACACTGCGCTCTATAAAGGCTGT
The DNA here is from genome assembly GCF_001515605.1 of Sinocyclocheilus anshuiensis. Taxonomy (NCBI): domain Eukaryota; kingdom Metazoa; phylum Chordata; class Actinopteri; order Cypriniformes; family Cyprinidae; genus Sinocyclocheilus; species Sinocyclocheilus anshuiensis. The sequence continues at coordinate 1,760,824 of NW_015542451.1, forward strand.
TATATACACTTTTTTATATCTTTTTAAAAACATAATTTTGCTCTTTTATATTATTGTTCATTCATTTGCTTGAAAAATTAGAATTGCACCAAGGACAATAACTGCTATTTGTTTTCTAGTAGTACAGCTAATCACAGGTTATTTTCCAGTGTTCACCGAACGTTTGTTAGTAAGGACGTCCCGTCCCAGATCCAAAACAAAAACAAAACAACAACAAAAAAAAACATCTCCAGCCCCTCAATATTCACATTCCATACAATCCTTACAAATGAATAAAGTGCTCTCTTTCTTCATAATGCACAGACAGTCAGTGCAGACCAAAGTTACGAATAAAAGTTTAAAAGTTAAAACAAACATACTTCACTTGATATACTGACGCTTCTTAGAACAATAAAGAAACTGAAAAAAAGAGAAGAAATTCTATTACTACCTTGCAAACGCCCCTGAAACTTTGTGTTGCGTAGTATACATACTGTAGAGTTCATAAGACGTCTATGGTGTGATACATTCTTCAACTTGAAATACGACAGGATTGCCACTCCAGTACTTGGTAGTTAACTGAACTCATTGTAAATAAAGACTAAGCCATATCCACAAAATGTGAAGGTTACTTGAAAATCATATTAAGCTTATTCCCAAAAAATTGTTTAAACTAATATTATTGCCACACTACAACTGTGAATTTTGACAGAAACAATATTTCTGCTTGGGAGCCAGAAATGTAAGGTAATAACTGTAAAGACAATAACCTCTGGTCATAAACTCATTATTTTGAAATCATTATTTTTTTTTAAATATTTGATACCGTTTCCAAAAGCCCAAATCAATAAATACGAAATTAAAGACAAAAAGAAAACAAAATAAACCTGACAGGAAAGCTGCTTCAATATTTCTATACATCATATAACTTAATTATAAATATTCCTCTTTTCCTTCTATAACTACAACTTAGTTTTTCTGAATCAGATTTTCACTTTTTACAGTATTGAACAATTCAACAATATTATGTTCAGAAAGCCTAGCAAATCTGTTTAGGTTCATTGGGAAGAGAGAGAGTAGGATTAGGTGAGGAAGGAATGCGTTCAACACATAGATTGCCAGTTTCATATCCGCTTTAGTGCTGGGAACAATGGCAAGACACACTATTCCTCTGTATGTGGCCTCTGCTGTGGAACGTCAATAAATGTGCTTTCTTATATAATGTGCAGAGCTTTAAAGAACATTTTTTACTTTAACGTACTGTATTCTAATACTCCAAAAGGGTGCTGTCTGAGTTTTTACCAACAGATTGAGTTGACCTAAAGTAGGCACATGTATTTGTACACAGGTATTTGTAACACAGTTTTTTAGTTAATTAAAAGTATTTCTCCTGTGCAGTTTCCTCTACTTGAAATACTGGCTTTAATAACCTGCACTTACACAGTCCCTTACGTAAGACCTGACACAAACATTCACTGTCACTCACACCTTTGTGCCCACCCTTTTGGGTGCCTGTTAAACATTTGACTCCACAAAGGGTCTCTTTGGTTTGATGGGCGAGGTGGGACCTTGTCTGGCATCACGGGAAAGCTGGCGGTACATGTTCTCCTGGTACGCCTGTGCCACGGGCATTGTCCGCGCCACCTTAACATCCTGGTACGTTGGTGCCTGGCTCACTCGCTCCAGGAAGTCTCGATCACGGGCCCCTCCATTGGCAAGCTTGCCCAGGGAGGATGGCTGCGGCTGGGCATAGTATTCTTCCTCTAGCATGTGTCCATTTTGGGCATTATTGGTCTTATTGTAGTAGGCAATATTGCCTAGAGATGTAGGTGGGCTGTAGGAGGAAGTGGTGGAGGCTTGGTGGATCAAATTACCAGGCGACGTGGGGCTAGTGATAACCGATTCCAGAGATGACACAGGCCAGGCCCGGGAAGGCTGGTGAAGGTACTGCTGCTGAGTCCTTGCGGTCTTGTCAATGACGCCCATGAATGGAGTGGTCCGGGATCGGGCGGGCTCACCCGAGTACAGTCCGCTCTGAGAGGGTGAGAGGGTAGATGGCTCGTCAAAGCTTCGTTCATATGCAGCCTGCAGCGGGATTTCCATTTGGGCCATGGAGGAGGAAGGCCTGAAGCCAGGGGCGAGATTGCAGCTGGAACCTGAGGAGATATTACTGCTAGATGGGGAGAAGCGAAGATTTACACTCTGGGAGTGGATCAGTGGTCTGGGGGTCGATACATGCTGTTTTAGGTCACTTGTATTGGCACTGATAGGTCTGCGCACTAGGTGGGGGATCTCTGGAGAGCCCAGTTGGCATGGTGGCAGAGCAGAGGCTGCCACTGCTCTCTCAAGTTCATGCTTGGAGACAGGATAGTATGCCGCTGACTGACTACGGCTTATCTGGGGGGTTTGGCTGAAGCGCATGCCTCCGGGTCCCCCTGTAGCTGAACGATAGGCTGAAGCAGGACGCTGAGGGATCTCATCTTTCCCCAAGTTTGACTCCAAAACCCCAGCAGGCCCACCTCGGCCCCCATGCTGACACAGAGCTCCCACACTAAGGCTGGATTGCACTTGAGACACTGACCGGCCATCCAATGAGGGCTGGTACACCAGCCTTGGCTCTCGATCTCTCTCCCTGTCCACATCCATAGAACTGCCCTGGTACCTACTGCTGAGTGGATGTGCCAACTGGCTGTACATACTGTTACTGGGCTGGTTAGTGCGGACGATCTGTGCCATAGAGGGCTGCAGGCGAAGACCCTGAACCTGGTGGTGCTGACTGGTCTGAGAGCTCTGGGAAGGTTGCGACTGGAGTTGGAAGGATCGCTGGCTGCTCATCTTCAACAGTGGCGATTTAGGGCGGCTAGGTAAAGGATCCTGTTGGTAGCGGACTGGAGAGCCAGACTGGGAACGATATAGACACACACTCTCAATTGGAGGGCTACCTCTGAATGGAACCCCACGCCTAAGAGGAGATGGTGGAGGACTCTGGTAGTCCATCCCCTGGTTCCCTCCACTGCCCATGGGTGGAGGGCTGAACCGGTAGGAGGACTGATGGGCTGGCGAGGTGTGGGGTGGACTCTGGTGGTAGTGGGAGTTCTGATGTGTTGGAGAGATACACGGGGAGGTGGACTGGTAACTATGATGGGTAGGAGATGACATGGAGGAGGAGCTTGGGTGGAACTCAAAGGCCTGCCCTCCAGATAGGTAGCCAGTGTCATGATGGCCCGGAGAAAGGGGTGGACTACGTATAATGGCAAGGCTCGAAGCATTCGAGCGAATATCAGAAGCAAGACCAATAGACACAGCCTCTAGCTCTTGTTCCAGGAAGTCATCATCCTCAAACAAGTCTTGGACAGGCTCCATGTCATCCAGTCTTGGCTCAGGGGGAGGGGTATGATGAGGGGGCTCCTCATCTTCCTCCACTGGTAAGGGAGATGGTGGTGGGGATGGAGGAGGCTCAAGCTCTGGCTCCTCTGACTGGGTAACTTGCCTGTACTCCTCATCCACGCGCTGAAGGAGACGCTGGATTTCACGATTGTTGGGACACAGCTTTATGGCTTCCCTCAGGTCATCTAGTGCTTCAGCGAATTGCCTATAAAGCGGCAATGGAAATATTAAGCCACCCTTAAGTAACTTGATCCGTAAGGAAAGAAAATAATGGAAGAACCCTACCTGCTGCTACGCTTGGCACGGGCTCTAGCATAGAATGCCTCATAAGACTTAGGCTTCAGTTCCAGAGCCTTGGTAGCAAACTCTTCCGCCATACCAAAGTCCTGGAACCAAGAAAGTGTGTTCAGTCAAATCTATTTCATTTTTGTAATTTGGGGGTTGACATTTCATTAGTTTGCCCAGTTGTACTAGACATATATCAGCAAGGTTCTCACGACATGCTGCATACTGCAGTTACAATATTACAGCATCACACAAGATTTATAAGCCGAATCTTACGGTGTGCTAGAATGACACCTTGCAAAGAGTATTTTTAGAAACATTCATGCTGTTCTCACATTCATTTTCCTCCGACAGCGAGACAAGTTCAGGAACAAAGACACTTTGAGCTCCTTAAAGGTCTTCAGGTCCTCACTTAATCCTTCTCGGGGAAATTTCTTCAGAGCATACTGGTAGCACTGAGCTGCCTCCTTCACTTTACCCTTCTGTAAGTGAAAAGATGATTGACTGTGTAAATACACAGAGTCTAGGATTTTGTTCTAGGCAAATCTGTGCAAACATCAGAGGTAAATTTTGAGTAAATCTGACCTTGTAGAAGCCATCTCCTTCCTCTAAAAGTTTACTCAGTAGGATAATCATGATGTCAGGTTTAGATGTCGCCATTGCCCAGGTAGCAGGACCTATGGGTAACAGGATGTTTGATGGGTCAAAATGAACAACTGGTTTGAAGGGAAAACATGGAGAGAAAGACGGAGGAGTGCAGAGTGCTCAGGAATCATAACAAACAGATGAAGGCGAGGACAACAGGATGAGGATGCCTTCAGGGTGAACTCAAGTTCTCATTCCCTGTAACCTTTCATTTTTAACACTTCAGGACAGTTTACAGTGCCAGTCAAACCTGCAGCACCCAAACAGTGCACGCCACTGCACACAGAACAGAGAGCTGTCAGGATGCCTGAAGGGAAGCAAGATGCAAGCAGCCCGAGCACAAGCATTACCTCCTTTATGCCGACTTGGCAGTGTCTGACATCCTGTGGCCGGAAGTCAAGGGTTGTGAGAGCGAGGGAATGAGGATCGGGGTTGCGGGAGAATAAGATGGGGTGAGTGGCACAACCATAGGTGGTAATGAGAGTGGCGTGAGTGTAGGTGAGTGAAAGTGAGAGTGGGAGAAAGAGGAAGTTAAGAGTAATGCAGTGGTCGTGGAAGAAAGGTGAGGGGGAACACAAAAAAGCAGCCGTGAGTGGTGGGGAAAAAGAGCTTCAGCTAAAGAATTAGAAATTAAAAGTAAAACAGCAAAACAACACCAGCACTAACAACATTAAACTACCTCTTACCAACAATCGAATTGACAAACAGAGAGAGAAAGGCAGTAAAGAGAAAGAGCAACAGAGCAAGAGAAACAGGTTGCAAGTGAAAACAAATGCAAACACCACAAACAAAAAGACGCATTAACCAAGAGCAGCTGGAGTAAGTGAAGTAAAGCACAGTGCAGCAGAATGCTAGAGCAGCTGAGCTACATGAAAACACATACACATACATGGGGACTTCCCAGTGATTTATATTCTTGTAGAACAAGCTAATGTTAATTTATCTCCCCTAAGCCGTTTTCTTTTTGGCAGTCGTTGGCTGGTAGGTGATTTCTGGTTTTACTTTGTTTATAGAGACGTTTTGTTTCTACAATATGGGCAATGCCTGAGCCACATTAACACTGGGTAAGTTCACATGCACTAATTGTCAGTCGGAATCAATCCAGTCTGATTTCACATATTCGTTTACACATGCATCAGGTATTTTGACAGTCCACTTTTTACATTTTACTAACTATAAGTTAGGGGTATGCAGCGGAGCCAATATCTGTATCTGTATCAATCTCAAAATTATTCGTATCTGTATCTGTATTCGGAAATGGGTGAGGTTTTACCTTGAAGTTCGTACAATTGTCTATGGTTTTACAGCCTATCTTTTTTCTTCGTAGTTATCTCTGAACAAATATGCCTTGTATAATTGATACAATAATATATTTTTTATTATGATTTTTCTAACATTTATTTAAATATCTTCTAACTGTCAGAGCCAATAGCCTCCTATAGACAGCACTTTGAGGTGCAATGTGGTTGTGCTTCGGGAGACCCGAGTTCAAGTCCCAGCTTGGGGACCTTTCGTGATTAAAAAGTTCTAATTAAAACAGTAATAATAAATGTTAATACAAGTAAAATAAGAAGAATATATACAACACTGTGTACTGAGTAAGATCGTACAAGATTTAAATCATTTAAATATACATATCAGATAGTAGAACATGTGTATGATGTGGTATTTAGATTATTTACTCTTGCCGAGCTGATTTCTGAGAGCCACACGGAGAGGAAAAAGCAGTGCGGCTATTTGATTGGCACTCATTTCATTCATAGTGCTTACACTCATTCACTTCACACACTCATTATTGCGTAGTGGGTTTAGAGGCTATGTATAATATCGTACTTTCCCTGGGATCACCTGTAATCCAGCAAACACGAGAAGTGACTGTGTCAGCCTCAGCCAAATATTATTCGGCATAATTATTCGTTTTGAAGCCATTATCCATGTCTTTCCGAATAAGGTATTCGCTTCGGGCACACCCCTACTATAAGTACATGTCAACTAAAGTATTAGTAGGCTGTCTGCTAATTACCCGCTAATAATTTATTTGAAAAGCTTTTTAGCAAATAGTTATTCTGCTCCACTGACCAGTTCATAAGCAAAAAGATTAAAATAAAGAGGCACTTTGCAATACGTATGTAAATATATGCATCACAGCACTGCATGTGCTGCATTTTTTAATCCAAATTTGGAAAAACAGTCATATTCCAGTGTTTGCACAATTTTTTTCCTTACTGATTGGAATATTTCAGGAATACAATACCCCTTTCAATCAGATGAAAATTTAATTCAGATCAAGCTCAATAGGACAGAATGAGGTGTTTACATGAAGGCTTTTCAATCCGATTAAAGGAACACTCCACTATTTTTGAAAATAGGCTCATTTTCCAACTCCCCTAGAGTTAAAAAGTTGAGTTTTACCATTTTCGAATCCATTCAGTCGATCTCCGGGTCTGGCGGTAGCTCTTTTAGCTGTAGCTTAGCATAGATCATTGAATCTGATTAGACCGTTAGCATCTCTCTCAAAAATGACCAAAGAGTTTCTATATTTTTCCTATATAAAACTCGACTCTTCTGTAGTTACATCGTGTACTAAGACCGACAGAAAATGAAAAGTTGCGATTTTCTAGGCCGATATGGCTAGAAACTATACTCTTATTCCGGCGTAATAATCAAGGAACTTTGCGCAATGATATTACGCAGTGCCTGAAAATAGTCCCCAGCACACTCCCTGTGCAAACAGGTGGTCACATTGGTTATGTTGACGGAAGTTAGCCTATTTTCAGGCGCTGCGTCAATCTGATTATTTAGTTGCATGCAATTTGTCATACCGATTTTGGCTCCTTTCTTCAGCAGGGCGACCACCACTGATGTGTTTCTGCAGCCGACTGCCCGGTCCAGAGGACGCATCCCACTGTAGTCCACATGCTCGATCAAAGCCCCATGATCCACCAGGAACTGCACCTGAGACAGAAAAAAAGCAGAGAGAAGAAAGAGACTCAGTAATGGAGGAAATAAGAATCATTTTTAGCTTTTCATCATGCATACATTAAACACATTGAAGTGTAGGTACAAACTGCTGTGGATTAGCACAGAAAATAATCTCTAAAGACTCTTTTCTTGGTTTGTAAAAACAAACACAGTGGACAGATCTACACTTACAGTAGAAGTAAAAGGGGAAGTGAAAGTTCACTGTTACTGGACCAACATATTTTTTGCAGCTTCATAAAAAATTAAAAGACAAGTAGAAATTATTTTCTGTGGTATACCACAGCACTCCACCTAAGATGTTCATAGAGCCTAATTTGTTAACCCACTATATTAATTTAAACATAAATATAAGAATTTCATAAAAATGCAATTGTACTTTATTTAGTTTTGTAAAGGTTTTTAATAGTTTGCAATGTTTTCTTATATAACAATTTATTAAATCAATACCATGATAAACCAAGTCAAAAAAACTTTGAAAACCTAACCCAAAAATGCCAAGCTAACTGAAATATCGCTCACCACTTCTGAGTCTCCATAGAAGGCAGCCAGATCGAGAGGCGTTCGTCCATTTTTATCAGTGTGGTCTGTCGCTGCACCCCTTTCCACCAAGCAGTGAACCACAGGCAGATGTCCTTTCAAACATGCCCAGCTGAGCGCAGTCAGACCCTCCTTATCCATTAGATCCATAGATGCACCTACAAATAAACATAAGATATGAGGTATATCTGATGCAAACCTCATTAAACAGTGCTTTTGTGCCATAAATGTGTATATCATGTACCCTGAGCCATTAGGAACTCCACCGTGTCCAGGTGCCCTTCTGAGGTGGCCATCATGAGTGGAGTACGGCCTTGTTTATCAGCCAGGTTTACATCTGCCCCATGCAACACTAACAGATCCACAATCTGAAAGAGAGTGTACAGCTGAAACATGTAGACACACTCTCTATCTTTCAAAAATAAAGCTGGAAAACAAGTCTTTATCAATTACCTGCCAGTGCCCTTGACGCACAGAGCTGAAGAGCGGCACGACTCCTCTCCGATTGGGCTGCGCCACAGCAGAGCCCTGCTCCAACAGCAGCCGACAAACCTCCAGCTTTCCCCGGCCTGCTGCTGCTGACAGCGCTGAGGAGAAGAGCAGGAGGGAGCTGTCAATCATGACATCCAGCTAACAGAGAACATTCTCAGAACACTGGCTAACGTTCTGCTTAGGTTCTCTCAATGTTACGAACAACCATTCTTCTAGTAACATAAACAGAAAGTTTTCTGGTGTTTAATAATGTTCTCAAAGATTTAGCACAAAAACATTATTTATATATGGTTTATGAAACGTTTTCTTTCCTGGAATGTTTTGTTCTTTGTTTTGAACTTGATTTTGTTCTGTAAATTTTAAATAGGCCTTGTTTATGAAAATTGGCAGTTGAAGTTTTATGAAATTGTATTTCCCTGCAACATTTATAAGTGGGATGTTGAGTACTGTTAGCCCAGTTCTGTAAGGTCAGTTGCAGTCACTTTTTTATTCTTCAATTTTAACTTTATTTTGTTCTGAACTTTCTAAATAATTTTTAAAAATGCCTTCAAAGTTGTGAACTGTATCTTTAAATAAAACGTTTAAGAAGTCATCCATCCATCTATTCTGTTATCCAAACCTATTTGTCCTTATCAGGGTCACGGGGAGCTGGATCCTAACCCAGCGTCTAGAGCCACAGGTGGGGAAACTCCCTGCATGGATGGCCAGTCCATCACAAGGCTCACACATAGATTTTAATAAGTCATTTTTTGATTAATTTCTCTTCCTTTGATATAGTATGAAGTGAAAAGGTTCAGTTTTACTTCAGCATAATCAGTGGCACAGTTTAACTCCATGTGGCTCAACTTACCCCTCCATGGGGGCAAGTTGAGCCAAGAGTCCACTTTTTTTTTTTGGAAAGCCATATTTTAAAATCAGTTTATTTTAGATCCAAATTGATTATTCCCAAGGATGCACCACATCCTGAAATGTATGTACATATTTAAGTTAAGACCCATTTACTGTCATGTGCTCACTTTAATCACACCGCAAGTAAAAATTGGCTCAACTCACCACGCTCTCCCTATATATACTGTATATAATGTATGTACATATATAAATAAAATGTATGTATTCTGTATATATGTACTCTTATTTTTATCAATCATTTTTAATTTGATCTTCATTCGCAATGCTTTCCCTCACAGTTTTGTACCTTTATCTATTTGTCCGCACACACACACACATTTGGACCCCATAACGTAGGGAATACCAGGTACACACTAACACTGTGTGTGTTTATGTGTGTGCATACCTACTATGTTTACCAGTTTAAGTGGACCAGTGTACTCACTCGCTCTTAACTTGCTGTTAAAAGTCAAAGTTATGACTGTTTGAGAAAACTAACCAGTAGGCTATCTACAAAAAACTACAGATGCACCGATTATGATTTTTCATGGACGATTCCGATTGTCAGCAAATGGGCTGATTCTGATACTGATAGCTGATTTTTTTTTTTTTTATTTAAGCAAGAGACAAGAAAGAATGAAAGACTACATGAACAAGCTCTTTATTTGCTCAATTACAGGCTGAATTGGCCTTCAAAAAAATCTGTAGCCATTTGAAATTAGAACAACCACTGCATTTTAATCACAGTCCAAACAAAGATGCTACATACATGTAGCATGAGCATGTTATTTTTTTATTTCAAGTAGATTGTACAATTACAAGACTTAAAGCAAACAGAGTGGTCAGACTTTAGCTTTGTGAAATTATGCTAAAAATGCACATTCACTCTCTGACAAAGGTTAAAAAGTCTTTCAAAATTACTTAATATTATTTAATAAAATAATAAACAATTATTACAAAGCATTTTCAGTTTCAGTTTCGGTTTGGGCCCAGAATTTTCATTTTGGTGCATCCCTGCATCCCTGCCATGCCAGTTAGGATGCTGCCTCAGTAGGCAGCTGTCTATGCAGGCAGCTTAGATTGAAAAATCCTATATAAGTGGAGCTCTACCTGTCTCACCCCACAGGGTATCATAGCTGTTAATCTGGGCGCGTTGAGTGTCCTCTTCATCCCTCTCAGGCAAGTCCAAGAGATAAGACACAATCTTAAAGACACAGATACAGTTAGTAGCTATATGAGCACGGAGCATGCAAGGAATTGTGTGACACCAACAGGCCGTTACCTCTGTGTAACCCATGCTGGCTGCTGCTATAAGGGCCTGCTGTACTGCCACGCTCTTGTTGAAGGTCACAGGCTGTGGCGATGTCTGCTGCTGAGTCTGTGCGTCCGCTTGCGTCTGTTGTTTGGACTCTTCTGGAGTCTCTTCCTGCTCCTCCACCTTCTGCTCGGACTCCTGCGACGCCTCCGCTGCATCGTCCTTTCGCTCAGGGCTGGAGGGCTGTGACTCCTGGGGCGTGGCTTGTGTGGGAGAGGGCGTGGCATCTGGTGGCGTGGGGGAGGGCGTGTCCTGTGACTGTGTAGGGGAGGGGCTCTGGAGGTGCATCTGACCCCAGTCGCTCTGAATGAGGAACTTCACCACCTCCAGATGTCCTCTAAGAGCAGCATGCACTAGGGCACACTGACCATGCTTGTCCAAGTGGTCGAGCTAAGGAGAGGACAGACATGCACATAAATATCATTCTGCATGGTCTGATGCGAACTGCAAAAGCAAAGGAACCGACTAAACCATAAGCTCCATTCTGATTGACTGGCTTTATGCAAATTCTGCGAATCCTGGATGGATTTTTATCAGTCCCATAGGCAACCAAAGTGCATTTTACAAGGTACTGGGCACTAAAATATTTGCGCTTCAGGAGAAGATCTAGTAGTCACTAATTTTGACAACATTTGCAAGGTTGTTATCAAACCAGAATTTTGTTTTAAAATATCTGAGTATCTGATTTAAAATCTACCTTCTCCTCAAAGTCACATTTAAAAAATTGGTTGATTCTTGATCAGAATAAGCTGCAAAGCAGATCAGACTTTACACCAAGATCTAGTAGCTAAATACAAGTAGCAATGTTATCAACTTTACTACACGAATAAGTAGCATAACAAAATATTGGTATATCAAGCAGAATCCCAGCACATTTTACATATTGTTCTTGTAGTGAAATACATTTTTAAAGATTTATTTATTTATTTAAATGTACAGTACCATTTAAAAGTTTGGGATAAGCAAGATTTTTTTTAAGAAAGAAAAGAATGCATTAAATTTATAAAAAGTGACAGTAAAGAGAGTTATGTTGTTATAAAAGATATTGATTTCAAATAATTGATGTTCTTTCAAACTTTTTATTCATCAAAGGTTCCTAAAAAATAAAAATGTATTACGGTTTTCACAAGAATATTACTGATTTTCAACATTGATAATAATTAGAAATGCTTCTTGAGCAGCAAATCAGCATATCAGAATGATTTCTGAAGATCATGTGACACTGAAGACTGGAGTAATGATGCTGAAAATTCAGCTTTGCATCACAGAAATAAATTACGTTTTAAAATATATTCAAATAGAAAACAGTTATTTTGAATATTTCACAATATTATTGTTTTTTACTGTAATTTTGAGCAAATAAATGCAGCCTTGTGATCATTAGACTTCTTTACGCATTCATTTTTTAATATTTTTTTACCAGCCTAAAAGTTTTAACGTTAGTGTATATACAATGTTAATTTATGTGTTTACATATATGTTCTATAGCAAGAAATATACAAAGCTGACAAAACATAAGCACTTTTACAAGTGGATTTTCAAACAACACTGTAAGTAGCGTCAATGCAGTTAGTCATTTTTGATTATAGCTTACAGCTAGCTATAATTTAATATTAAATATAATTTCATATTGAATGAGAAGTTTGACTGTAGCTATAGTTTCATTACAGGTTTTTCATTATTGAGTGCTCAATCATAGAAACCCGACAACATTTATTGTGCATATATACTGTATATACAGGTATATATATATATATATATATATATATGGCGATTTAAGCGTGTCAGACACTCTTGTACCTTTGCTTTCCTCTTGCAGAGAGCGGTAACTATGCCCAGGTGTCCAGCGGCGGCGGCGTAGCCCAGAGGAGTGAGGCCGCTCTCAGATGTTGAATCTACACTGGCACCGTATTCCAGCAGCAGGTTCACCATGTCCACGTAGCCCAGGTGAGCATGCACACACAGCACCGGAGCGTTGTTCAACACCTCTGTACAGTAGTTCACATTAGCACCACCCAATATCAGCAGGCGGGACACCTACAGAAAATGAAAGCAGAAAAATCAATCTAATGCTGTGGAGCAAGAAACAAATGTAAGATCTGTAAATTTGAGCAGTACCTTTATGTTAGGTGTATAAAGGTTTCTGAGCGATGACAGAGCTGCTGATAAACTCTCTGTGCTGTATGACACCCACAGTCCTTGCAAGATGGATGAAGAAACTCCGACCTTCTTACTCAGGCCCTACAGTATGATGAGAATATGAGACGAAAAGCCTTAATGCATGAAAGCTTTACCTGTAAAATACAGGCATTATGATGATCTGCTAACACATACTTGCATGACACTCTTACCTTGAATATGTGTGCTTTCAGTATATGGTGACCCAACTCAATTGTCTGCTGTCTATTTAGTTTGTTTTCTTGTCTGGAGAACCAGAAAGCCAGAAGCGTGTGGCCATTCCTTAAAAAACAAGCCAAAAAAACATGTAAGAAATCTAAAATACTTCACAGTGAAACTGCACCTGTCACAAAACACTGAAGGTATAATCTGCTTCTCAGATTTCTTTAAGACTTTAATCTTAAAATGTCTTAAATTCAGTTTGATGAGATTTAACACCATAGAAAGTCTTAAATATCTTAAATGATATAACATGTATATTGTTGGCTCTGTGATGAATTGCTTTTGTTCCTCTGTTGTAAGTCACTTTGAATAAATGCATGAATGCAAATCTTACAAAATTCTTAATTATTATTTAGGAGGTCTTAAATTTGGGAAGGGAAAAACAGGAATTGTGATCCATTCTAGTGCGATTATAAAATGTCAAAAGGTGATGACGGGCTGCCCCGTCACAGGAAAGAGAGACTAAAACATTATTTAACACGTTGATCACTGTTTTTTAGTAATATTGACATACTTATACATTTAATTTTTATTCGTTTTTTATTTTTAGATTTTTTTTTGCTTCCATTTTAAATTTAGTTAAAGTTTAGGTAATTTGTGTTTGTATCTATATTATTTATTTAGTTTTAGTTAATTTAGTACTTCAACTTAAACTAAACAAAAATGTTGCAAACTAGGTCAAATAAAATGCATATTTTATTTCAATTAATGAAAATGTTTCTTTTATAACTTTATTTTTAGTTAACAATAATAACCATGACATTGATTCAATATATAGATTTTACAAGTGTTGGCACAATATATTTTTATTGACTTTCTTTAGGCACATTATTATTGTATTAGCAAAATCCAATATCGATTGACCTCCAATTCGTATGTATTGACATATTAGTGCATAAATCAGTTTTAATACATATGTATATATTAAATAAAACATGTCTTGAGTTTTTTACATTTTCCTAAATGTGTGTCTGTTTAATTAAAAATGTATTTTTAGTTTTGTTTGTTCCTTATGGACAGATGGTATTAATTTTACTTTTGCAGATCTCAACAAACTCCCACCTTGACTAAGCTGGTCTTTAGATGGTTTGGTTAATCTATGTGCCCAAAACCACTTCAAAACCAGCAAAACACAGGCTGGTAAGCCAGCAAACCATCTTAGGCTGTTTTAAACTTTCTTTGTGAGCAGGACAGTTTGATCATTTATTCTTTTTCACTAGAGACAAAGCCCATTTTTACTCGTATTTGGTATTTCAGTGCATTTTGTCAGACCTGGGATCGCAGAGGAACTTGGTCTTCTCTCCCTCTTCTCTCCATATGAGCCATTCTCTAAAAGAAGGGTGCACAAACATGCGCGTCCCATCCCGTCTCTTCACCAGGAACACAGACAGGTTCTCAATCCTCTGCTGGAAGTCATCCCATTCCAGCGTGCCCTTCACCGAGCTGCTGTTGATGGCCTGGTAGATCTGCTCATCGGTGAGCGGGTGCAGGGAGGCCAGGGCCACGTTGAGAAGCGGCAGGGCCCTTTCGAAGGACGACTGTGTCGGGAAGCGCATGTTACACTGCAGAAGGTAAACTTCAGCTAGACTGACCGGGACCACCTTGTAGTTGGTGCTCTTGAGCACCAGGTAGCCGCGTTCGATCAGGTCAAAGGTGAGCTTCAGGTAGAGGAAAGAGCCCTGGCTGAGGGCCTTGAGGTGGGAACTGAGCTTGCCGAAGCTGGTGTTGTCCATCTTTCCGTTGAGGGAGATGTTGTTCTGGATCTCTGCGCTGCTGTGGATGCGGTGCAGGATGTAGCCCTGGAGGTCGTGGTCGATGGCGTCATTTTCCTCCAGGGCGTCCAGAGAGATTTGGTGGAAGGGCAGAGGTTTGGTGATTTCCTGGAAGAAAGAGGTAAGATCAGTAACTTCAAGCTTATATTATTTTGTGCTTTTTGATGCAAAATGTACCAAAAAAATAGAGTTTTTTTTAAAATGTTAAGTCACATCAAGTCATTATTTTGACTTGGCATCTTAATATTTCAACCTAGTTTGTTTACGATTTTGTTGGTTTACAAAATTGATACATTTTTGTAATAAGTGCATTTATAGATACAACAAAAATGAGCTCTTTATAAAAGAAGTTAACATGCAAATCAATAATCTAACAATGCAAGAAATACGTATTTATAATGTAAAATTTCAAAATGTTCAGTTTTTCCACTGATTTTCAACTCAAAACATAAATTCATATGTCATCATTCCAGGGTGAGAAATTAACATAGAAATTAACAGACAAAAATGTCACAGAAACAGACAAAAATATCCATGAAATTCAAAATGTGGGGGCAAAAAAAAAAAAAAAGCCACCATAATGAACTTCTGAGCATATTTTCATGATTTCTGAAGGATCATGTGACACTGAAGACTGGAGTAATGATGCTGAAAATTCAGCTTTAATCACAAGTTTTAAAATATATTAAAATAGATATTAAAATATAATAAATATAAATATATTAAAATATATTACTGACCCCAAACTCCATTTGAAAAACCCCGTTTGAACGGTACTGTATTTTTTAGTATATATTTCAAATATTGGAAATGTGCAATGATTCTGTTATTTAAATATTTATATGGTACAAATCCGAGCTGTCGTTGTGCGAGAATGAGACATATTAACAGTCATAGTGTGTTTGTGTGTTTACCTGCAGGGAGGTTCTGACAGTCACCACCAGTTTGAGCCAGGCTGGGAACTTGTTAATGGTCTTACAGAGGAAAGACACAATCGTGTCACCATAGTCTGGTTTGTGGAACTCAGCCTCATTCAGACCATCGATGAGAATGATGAGGTCTTCATCTGGAGTGATCTTCCTCTCTGAGGAAAAACAACAACATACAAACTTTTACACATGCAGTAAATCTTTTGAATTACATTTCTGCATCTATTTTACATTAAAGGAATAGTTCACCCCCAAATTATTATTTTATTTATTTATTTATTGCTGAAAATGTAGCCACCCTTAGGCCATCCATTATGTAAATGAGTTTGTTTCTTCATCAGAACAGATTTGGAGAAATGTAGCATTCCATCACTTGTTCTCCAAAGGATCCTCTGCAGTAAATGGGTGCCGTCAGAATGAGAGTCCAATCAGCTGATAAAAACATCACAATAATCCACACCACTCCAGTCCATCGATTAACATCCTCTGAAGTGAAAAGCTGCATATTTGTAAGAAACAAATCCATCATTAAGACGTTTTTAATAGGAGTCCATAATCCACAATAACACTTCCTCCAGTGAAAAAGTCCAAAAGTCCTCATATCAAAATCCCCAGGCATATTTATTTAGAGCTGCTTTGGCTTGTAAACGGTGCTTGATCTGTGCATATTTCTCTCCTGATTCAGACGAGATGACTTTTTCACTGAAGAAAACAATATTATGGATAGAGGACTAGCAACTGTTTAAAGTACAAAAAATGCATTTGTTTCCTACAAAAATGCAGCTTTTGGCTGCACAAGACGTTAAATGTTGGACTGGAGTCGTGCTGATTTTTTGTGATTATTGTGATGTTTTTATCAGCTGTTTGGACTCTCATTCTGACGGCACCCATTCACTGCAGAGGATCCCTTGGTGAGCAAGTGATGGAATGCTACATTTCTCCAAATCTGTTGTGATGATGAAACAAACTACATCTTAGATGATCTAAGGGTAACAAAATGTTCAACAATTTTCATTTTTGGATGAACTATTCCTTTAAAGATATAAACACAAACTCTTGATTAATCCACTCATGTGCTTGTTTATGGCTGCTGATCTCTCATGCCTTTATACAGTGCATCCAGTGGTTCGAGCACCCCTCGTCTGAAGGCAGTGGGCGGATCTTGGACGCAGGATCGCAGACTGAGCATGCTCTGTATGTGCGGCTCTTTCAGCAGCAGCTCTCTGTACGCGGCGAGCTGTGGCGAGCGACACAGCAGTGCCGCCACGTTGTGCACAAACTCTGGAACCAGGCAGGTGTAGGCGTTATCTGCCTGACAGTAGTGATACGCCACGACCTGCAGGGGGCGGCAAAGAGAAGCACAGGTGAGAGAGACACCAGACTGCAGAATTTGTGCTGATCGATCGCCAGTTTGCTGTAATACAAAACAATTATAAAATGTTACTAATAATATTGATTATAATGTGAAACAACAGTCCCCAAATGAAGAGCAGAAAGACAATATGCCGTGTGGCTGTAGTGCATTTTTATTTGTCCCCTGAGAGATTTGAGTGGCACAGAATTGCAAAAATTTTCTCCTTCAAATTGGAATGAGGCCATGGCAAGCCTTTTATCATTAGTTTCTGTGGGACGCTCATCTTTGAGACAAGTGCAAATAATTGGTTCCATTAAAGCAGTAATTAGCTTAATCAGCTGCTTTAATACTTGATTTGAAGGGCAAAAAATAACTGTCTCAGTTATGAGGATTACACAGCATTTTCAGTGGTAATACCACCAAAAAATAAATAATTTTTTTTTTTTTTTTAAAAAGGAGAGAGAGAACATAATTGAGTACAAAAAAAGATAACAAAAAGTATAAAATCTGCATTTTTTCTGAAGTAACAGTGTCCAACAGTGGTGTGTTTCAGACTAAAATCCATTTTTGTAGTCAGCTAAATACCCCCCTAAAGCCACATGGTGATGGAAAAAACTATATTTCAATAATTTATCTCTTTTTTAAATTCCAAAACTGTTGTGTTTGCCCCAAAAAACATGCATTCACTCATAAAGAATGCAAAGGTTTTGCAAGCAAACACAGCATTGCTTGAGGGAACGCAAATATTTTGCTAACAAATGTAGCGTAAGTTTCTCATAGGAATGCAAGCGAACACAACCTTTCTTGTGGAACGCAAATGTTTTGCGAGGAAATCCAACATTTTGTGAGTGAATGCAAAGTTTCTTGAGGGAACGGAAAAGTTTGGTGAGTAAACACATTTCTAGGAGGAAAGCAAAACATTTTTGTGCAAAGTTTTGCGATAGAATGCAAATATAATACATATGCTAATATAAACAGAACTTAAATATTATAGTATAGAGCTGTTTACATAATTACATAAATACACTATGCTATTTAAAGACAACATGTTCTGTAAGCATTTCTGCATGCCAATCATTTTGCCCATTCGGGATTGCTGACATCTGGTTGGCTGACGAGAACAGGGGGCAGAGTTTTGGAAAGAGGGCGTGTCATTGAAGTTAGCAATATTGTGGAAAGCTGACATCTGCACTTTTAAGCATTGTTGGAGTGTAGTATGTTTCTAGCAAATACTTATTGCACCTGAAATTGGAAGCGTCAGTAGAAAATAAGGTACAAATCACGGCTGCATTGTATTTCACTGAGAATACAGCTACAGTGTTTAAAAGGAAATCAGCGCAATGTAGTGACACCTTCCCAACTCCGACTTCACCTTCATCTGTCCTGATGTTCATTATTCAACACTTCTGAAATAAGCGGGAAGCAGACTGAGCAGGGGGCCCAGAGCTGCTCGTAATTCAGCAGAACTTACCGAGAGAGAGGCAGATAATTACCGTAATGTGCTCCAGTCAGACTGGATGCCTATGGCGCTTCTGAAAGCTCAAGAGTTTCATGCTTACTGCATTTTACTGAATATATTCAGTTGAGTTTGGTGAATTTTGACGTGCATAAAGGATCTAAACGTCACATATTGACCTCTTGGCTAAACTCACTTTCAAAACTGCATGGTTTGCAATGCAGGAAAGTGGAGTATATTACACATTTTAATGTATTGTATTATTTAGGGTAAGGGTTATTTGTGATTTAATACTTATTCAAAACAGAATCTATCTATAGTCTGATGTTTATTTCATATTTAGATTTTATATATTTATTTATAATGTATAATATTTTAATATTGTACATTTTAATATCAATATTATTATTTATAATATAATAACTAATTCTAATATTATTTATGATATTTACATAAACTAGTGTTTAAAAGTTTGGGTTTAGTATTTTTTTTTTTTTTTGGACAGGAAAATTTGTGTT
>NW_015542451.1:1779897-1784237 GCF_001515605.1 Sinocyclocheilus anshuiensis
TTTTTTTTTTTTTCGGACAGTGAAATTAGTGTTTATATTCAGCAAGAGCGCATTAAAATGATCAAAAGTGACTGTAAAAGATTTCTACTTCTGTCAAGTATTCATCAAAGAATAAAATGTATCACCGTTTCCACAAAAATATGAAGCAGCACAACTGTTTTCAACACTGATAATAATCAGAGATGTTTCTTGAGCAGCAAATCAGCATATTAGAATGATTTCTGAAGATCATGGGACACTGAAGACTGGAGTAATGATGCTGAAAATACAGCTGCGCATCACAGAAATAAATTCAAATTTACATTATATTCAAATAGAAAACAGTTATTTTGAATTGTAATAATATTTCACAATATTACTATTTTTACTGTATTGTATTCATCAAAGAATAAAATGTATCACCGTTTCCACAAAAATATGAAGCAGCACAACTGTTTTCAACACTGATAATAATCAGAGCATCAAATCAGCATATTAGAATGATTTCTGAAGATCATGTGACACTGAAGACTGGAGTAATGAAGCTGAAAATTCAGCTTTGCATCACAGGAATAAATTACATTCTACAATATATTCACATAGAAAACAGCCATGTTAAATTGTAATAATATTTCACAACATTACTAATTTTACTGTTTTTTTTTTGTTAAAATAAATGCAGCCTTAGTGAGCAGAAGAGACTTCTTTCAAAAATATTAAAAGATTTTACAGCCTGCATGCTCATGTTACAAGCAAATACAAACTTTAATGTAATTAAACAAAAATAAAAAAGTAAAACAAAACATTCTTTTTAACTAGTCCTGTTCAATGCACAGCCCTCTGTAACCACACCATTCAGAGAATTAACAACAACTTGGTAATCATAGTTGGCTAAAACATAACCCACAATATTTTACCTACTATGGTGTAAAATAATGTGTCTCACCCATTTCCAAATGCTACACCACTGTTACTGCATCTCTGCATGATAATTCAGTTTGACGTGCATTATTGTGGACTCCAGAGAAAGGATTTAAAAAGCAAGAGCAACAAACACCAGCAACATCCTCTCAAGCTCCACAAACTCTGTTAATGAGGTGTGATGGTTTAACGGCGAAAGCTCCGGTCATAGGGGTCCAGTGGCGCACAGATTTGACAGATTTGGAGAGCCAAAGGCTACACAAATCACAGCGCAGGTGGAGGAGATGATGGAGAAATGAGAGATCAGATGCAGAGTCCTGGCTGTGACAGCCAGAGAGAGGATCAACTATATTAGAATACTAATTCACTCATACAAATGTTTTAAAAGGACTTGAGCCATCCAGAAGGGTAGAAAGAGAGAGTTGATTTTTAATGCATTGACTTAACTAGATCTAATAGCATGGCAAGGAAATTGCTTTCTGCCTGAATAAATATTTTATGAGGCGCACTGGCAAACCTACTTCTCTTTTTTAAACATATCTGCATAATGCAATAGCTGAGACCGCAACAGCAGGTCCGCACAGGTTAAGACGGCCTTTTGTGTGTGAGGAGAAGCAATTCTAACGATCAACAGGATTTATTGTGAGAAGACTGATGTGGGTGTGACTGAACCGTCTGTGTGTGTGTGTGTGTGTGTGTGTGTGTGTGTGTGTGTCAGCTTCAGTGAGAAACCAGATTTGATTTCTGATACCAAATCGATAAAGAAGTTAGGTATGTCGTTGAATATGCATAATAGATTTACATATCATGTAACATAAAGATACTAATCCAGTAATTGAAAAATGATTTCTGTCACATACATTTAGATAAGAGGCATTTTTAAATCTAATAGGGTCACAAAATTAACATTTCAACAAATCAATTAATAGTGTATACAAATTAAGAATAAATAATCATCACATATGTTTCAACATAAAAATATTTTTCAAATATTCCAGAACATAAACATTTAAACTGAAAAATAACAATTAACTGTGCATTTAACAATCAAAAGTGATTTTATTTTACATAATTGTTTATTAATTATTCTTTATTTTATATTTGTAAATGTAAAATGTATTATTTATTAAAATTATTATCATTATTATTTTAATTACTACAATTGTATTTATTTATTTATTTATTTTTATTGAATTGTTCTTGCTTTAGTCCCTCAAGCTCAGTATCTGCACCGTATGGAAGCTAGTTTCAATCATGGGATAACAAACATTAAAAAGGTAATTGTGACTTTTTATCTCGCAATTCTGACTTTTTTTTTGCCTCACATTTCTGAGTTTATAGCTCACAATTCTGACTTTTTTCCTTGCAATTCTGAGGAAAAAAAGTCAAAGTTGTGAGTTGTACAGTATAGCCAGAATTCAGAGAAAAAGTCTGTATTCAGTCAAAATTGCAAGATAAAAGTTGGAATTGTGAGAAACTAAGAATTTTGAGTTTATATCTTGCAGTTCTGACTGAAAAAAGTCTCAATTACTTTTCTTTGGTTTACTATTATTATTTATCCCGTGGCAGAAACAAGCTTCCATAGTGCCAAGAGTGTGCGTGTAATCTGAGAAAACTCTGTAACACATTGGCTATTATTATGTTAATTATAATTGGTAATTAAATTCCTTAAATCAATGCACTCATGCATTATTACTCCCTAGTGTGTGTGTGTGTGTGTGTGTGCGTGTGTGTACCTGTGATGCAAGCCTCCTCATGGCCTCCTCCTGTCTCCTCCTCATTTCTGGAGTTCCAGGGCAACTTCCTCCTCCCAGTGTACCATGGGAAGGCTGCGGCTGCGTGAGAGGGATGCCATCTCCATCTGACCACACATGAAAACAATGAATTATACTAAACCCAGGCTCAAAGGAAAAACACTTCTGTAAAATTACATAACGTGGCTTCGTGCACACTTTTTGTGACACTTTCAGTGAGATGTCTAGTGAGTGGAGCTAAAAGCGTGTTCAGTTTTATCTGAAACTCTGGCAATGTTTTATTACGCTGGTTGTTGTACATATTGCAGCAGTTTGAAAATGAAATGTCCAGTGAGCAGCACTAAATGGTTAATCGTTTTTGATAATAACATACCATCTATACTAAACTCAACCCTAAACCTAATTGAAAGTGATAACAAAAGCAAAGTGAGATGAAAACTCATTTGCTGAGGTGGGATTTGTACTCGAGTTATTTATCACAATCACAATTGCAATGCTGTACCGGGTGCGCTACCGAGCAAGTTTACTACATCAGAAAAGCCAAACATATGGAGCTGCTTATGAGATACAAACATCAAAATATTTGTTTACAAATCATGCACTATGGTAAAAATGTGTTGAGGCCATGACATAGTATTGTGCAAGAAATCATGCGAAAATAAGTCTCATAAGTCCGTAATCATAATTTGTGTGAATTCCGGCTGGAAACTGCAGTGAACTAAGAGTGAGCTACGTTTTTGGAGTTTTCCAGAAATATAGACAGCGATATGTTTTAATGAGCCCATGTTGATTATATTATATTCATTATTACATTCATTATTTTTGTGATTACATTTGGTGTTGACAGAGAAAGACTGGCGCAGAAGTCACGCACTTCAGCTTTTGCCTAAATGAGCTTTAGAAAAGTTCACTGCGGCACAGAATCACCATTGGCTGACAGATAACATATGAAGTTTGGTCAGTGCACTTTGCAAAAGTCACATATACTAGTAATAAACCTTACGTTTTGGCGACGCCTGTGGGCTGTCGGAGGCGATCTGTCGCATGCGGTTGCCATGGCAGCTGAGAGCCACGAGGCGCGAGATGATGGCCGTTTTGCCGTAGCCGATGTTGCCTACCAGAACCACACCACGATTAGTGGCGCAGTGGGCAGTGTGTAGGTATGCGTCAATCTCCTGGAAGAGCCAATCACGGCCAGTAAACACAGAGTCCATGGTGATGCTGGGCACCTCGAAAAGCAGCGGC
The DNA here is from genome assembly GCF_001515605.1 of Sinocyclocheilus anshuiensis. NCBI lineage: Eukaryota > Metazoa > Chordata > Actinopteri > Cypriniformes > Cyprinidae > Sinocyclocheilus > Sinocyclocheilus anshuiensis. The sequence continues at coordinate 1,783,797 of NW_015542451.1, forward strand.
TTTAGTGCGATGTCCTGCAGTCTGTACGGAGCGAATCGCACTGGGAAAGGACAAAAAGTATCAAAGTATATGAATGTATATGAAAAAATATTCAGATGCACCCTCTAAAATATTACAAACAAGCAGAAATAACCTAAAATGTAAACAAAAAACAATCAACAGAGACATACGCTCACAGAAAGACACATATCTAGGGCCCTATGATTTAAGGCAGAATTGAAGAATCAATTAACATTTTATAAAAAATAATGCAGATTTATGTTGTATTGATATGAACTTTTTTGACTAAACACTAAACAAAAATTACTAAATTGTTAATGTTTTATTAATTAATTTAATTAGACACTTTTTGATGATAAAATGTCATTAGGATAGAATAGTTCATTAGTTCATCATTATTACATTATTATAGTTCATCATTATTACAAATAAATTAATATA
>NW_015542451.1:1784658-1789852 GCF_001515605.1 Sinocyclocheilus anshuiensis
ATTATAATATAATCACATAATGTATAACAAAAACAAAACAATAATTTAAAAATAATAAAACAATTTGGCGGAAAAACAAGCAGAAAATAAATAATAAATTAAAAAATATATTTTATAGGGCCCCACATTTCCACACCTACCACATAACTAACTTGTCCACATCACAAAATACAGTATGATACAGTCATTCCAGAAGATCACAGGCCACTACTGCTACTCGGCTATCAAAGGGACATTTGACAGCACAGACTGGACAGAGATCAGCCTTTGTAAGATCCCACACTTACGTGACTGAGACTGCCAGGCATGACTGTTAGCGGAAGCTGAGACACACACAGACAAGCGACAGGAGAAAGAGAGAGAGCTTGCACTGAAAAAAGCACATCACTCCAAATAAAATATGCAGTGGGTGAAGACTTCAGGTGAGGATGTGAGAGACAGTTAAAGAGGAAACACATCATTTCCCACAATTGTGATTACTGTCTAAGTACATTTCTGTCAAATTTCTGCATTAAAAGCACCACTTTCATGATCCAAAGATCTCAAGATCCAAAATTTACACTTGCCGAGTGGCAAATCCAAGTAAAATAAGGCTTTTTTAAATGGTGAGAGTGATAGTCTGACACGACCCTGACTTCTACACTACCAGTCAAAAATTTAGAATAATTAAGATTTTTTTTTTAAATGCTTTTGAAAGAGTCTCTTCTGCTCACCAAGGCATTTACTTGCATTTATTCGATTAAAAATTGTATTTATTTGGTTATAAATACAGTAAAAACAGCATTATTGTGAAAAATTATTGCAATTTAAAATAACTGTTTTCTATTGTAATATACTGTAAAATGTAATTTATTTCTGTGATCAAAGCTGAATATTCAGCATCATTACTCCAGTCTCCAGTGTCACATGATCTTCAGAAATCATTCTAATCATTCTAATGCTGATTTGCTGCTCAAGAAACATTTCTGTCCATTATCAATGTGTAATGAGTGGTAAATGAAAACATTATGGTGGTTTTAGCGTTTAATATGCCATCACTACAGTTGTAGTTTTTTTTTTAAGGGTTATTCGAACAGTTGCACACACCTAAAGACACTTTGCATCATTGGCAGTTAAAATAGGCCACTGTTCCTTTTTTAAATGTTTCTTTGAGTAAAAAATAGTTTTTTCTTCAAACGTTTGGGGTCAATATGATAAAAAAAAAAAAAGAAATTAATACTTTTATTCAGCAAGGACATATTAAATGGATCAAAATGATTACAATGTTACAAAAGATTTCATCAAGATTCATCAAAGAATCCAGCGAAAAATAAAAGTTTTCAACAATTATAATAATATGAATGAAAATGATTTCTAAAAGATCATATGACACTGAAGACTGGAGTAATGATTTAAAAATTCAGCTTTGCGTCACAGAAATAAATGACATTTTAAAATATACTCAAATAGAAAACAGTTATTTTAAATTGAAATAATATTTCACAATATTACTGTTTTACTGTATTTTTGATCAAATACATGCAGCCTAGGTGAGCAGATGAGTCTTCTTTTAAAAACTTTTTTTTTTTTTAAACTTACCGATACCAAACTTTTGAATGGTAGTTACAAAATGTACTGTTAACTGATCTTACATGATCTTGATAGAAGTTATAAATATTGGATGTTTTTGAAATTCTGTCAAACTAGTCTAAAATGAACACATCACTTCAATACATTTTTTTCAAAACTTTTTTAATGTATTGTTTTTATGTTTGTGTTGCTCCATTAATTCCATTGCAATTAAATCTTTTTTAAATTGTATTCATTCATTTATTTATTTAATTTTTGTGACAAAAACATGCAATGGATGTTGGGTTTAAGTTTAACTTCAAATGTTAATGGCTGTCAGGAGGACGACGGTTCCTCGAGGTGCTGGTTAATATTAAGCCATATTATGAGAGTCACCTTGGCATTTTCTCTCCTGATTGCGAACCGGATGCAGTGAGATCTATTTTAATTATTCACCAGGTGAGAGCGGCACACCAGACCAGCAGGTGTAACACCATCCAACGTCACCGAGCAAGCAGTGTGAGTGAGTGTGTGCGCGTCTGTGTGTTTGTGCGTGTGTGTGTGTGTGTGTGTGTGTGTGTATGTGCGTATGTGTGTGAGCATCTGGGGAAACGGAGGATTTGAGGTCACTCCAAGGCCCTGGTCTCCTAATTATCTGCTGAAGATAAAGGAGGAGTCCAGATGAGTCCTCACCCAGTGGACATCAGCAGAGGCCTGTGTGAAATCACTTTCTGCTTCCTTCATCTGAGCATGTGTAGCACCACTGTTATTTTAGTATCACTGAGACACTATTATAGTTTTTATTAATATTTAACATTTGTTTTTCTTTTTTTCTTTTAAGTAAATTTTCTAGTAATTTTGATGTTTTTGTCATTTTTTTTGTTTGTTTTCAGTTCATGTCTACATAGTTTTATTCATTTTTATTTTAGTTTAGTTTTAATTTTAGTTACAGTATTTTAGTACATCAAGTGTAGTTATCAAGTTTTTATACATATTTTTTTCTTTATTTTATAAACTTTATCTTTATCTATCTATAAAACAAAACAAAACAAAACAAAAAACAAAACAAGATCAAATAAAATATAATATTTAGGCCTAAATGTAAAATTAGTTTTTGCATAAACATATAAAATTCTAACCATTTAGAAATTTTCGACAATTTTAACATAAACCAATACATATTTGTCAGTCACAAATAAATGACAAAAAAAGAAAAAAAAAACATCTATAAGCTTTCTGCAAAAATCATGGCATTGTTTATTATTAACTATGTGCATTAGTTTAGAGATGAACAAAAATTAAATATATTGACAAATAAATAGAATGAGAATCCACAAATAAATCCTAGAGTTTCACAAACATTAATAAAATTCACAAAAAAATAAAATGAGATTTGCAAATAAAAAACATATTCACAAATATCTTTTTATGTCACAAACACAAATTTGCCTGGCATTTATTCACTCATTTGTGAATCGCATCCTGTGCATTTGTAGATCGCTGTGTGCATTTGTGGATTTTGAAACATTTCTAGTGAGTCCACGCATTTGTGGATTGTCAGTGTCTTGACGCTAGAAATTTTCAAAATCCACAAATGCGTGCAGAGATCCACAAATGAACAGGACGCGATTCACAAATGAATGCCAGGCTAAATTGTGTTTGTGACATAAAAATATATTTATGAATATGATTTTTATTTGCAAATCTCATTTTATTTATTTGTGAATTTAATTAATGTTTGTGAAACTCTAAGATTTATTTGTGGATCTCATTCTATTTATTTGTCAATATGTGAATTTTTTTATCTCTTTACATTTATTTGTGGATCATAATCAATTTTTTTGGAATTATGCAACAATTCTATCTCCATATTAAACGCAGCGTCTAAGTGGACACTGACACACAGAGACAGAGAGTAGATGAGGACGCAGCCCTGCTGTCAGTCCAAACACTCACACTGCAAAGAGTCAATGAGAGAATGAAGCTGCTGATCTGTGCACGCCTTCTGACCAAATATATCTGTGAGCTGACATTCACGGACAACATCAGGCAGATGTGAATAGAAGCTAAGCAGTTGAACGTGCGGGACGAGCCGTCGCTCACCTCGCAGGTCCTGCCCGGAGCGACCCGCGCCCGTGTTCTGTCGGGACATCCGCAGGGAGGTGCGCAGGGGGGCGTGTCTCTGCTCATCCAGATACGCCAGGTCCTCCAGATGTGCCGAACTGGTGGCTGATGGGACAGAAAACACGTGATGAGAGACATAAAAACACCAGGATGAAGATGAGCTCATCTGATCAGACCTAACATTCTCAATAGTATTGCTTATGCTGTTTAACAATCACTCAGAATACCCTAGCAACTGCATAGCAACACACTAGCAACCACTCAGAATGCCTTAGCAACTGCGTAGCAACACACAAGCAACCACTCAGAATGCCATAGCAACACACTAGCAACCAGTCAGAATGCCCTAGCAACTGCGTAGCAACACACTAGCAACCACTTAGATTGCCCTAGCAACTGCGTAGCAAAACACCATCAATCAATCAGAGTGCCCTAGCAACTGTGCTGCACCACACCATCCACCACTCAGAATGCCCTAGCAACTGCGTAGCAAAACACTAGCAACTGCTCAGAATTCCCTAGCAACTGTGTAGCAACACACCAGCAACCACTCAGAGAGCCCTAGCAACTGCATAGCAACCACTCAGAACACTATAGCAAATGCACAGATATGTCCTGACACCTGGCAGCCACACAAAACACCATAGCAACTGCATAGCAACCACCCAGAACACTAAAGTGAATGCATAGATACGCCTTGTCCCGTGGCAACCACATGAAAAAACATAGCAACTGCATAGCAACCACTCAGAATGATATAGCAAATGCATAGATATGCCTTACTATCAGGCAAACACACAAAACACTATAGCAAAGCACACACAACCAATCAGAATACCCTATCATCCTGCAAAGCAACTGCCCAGTATCTGTAACATAGAGTTTGAGAGAGAGAGAGAGAGAGAGAGAGAGAGAGAGAGTTTAAGAAAGAGAGAGAGAGAGAGAGAGAGAGAGAGAGAGAGAGAGAGAGAGAGAGAGAGAGAGAGAGAGAGAGAGAGAGAGAGAGAGAGAGAGAGAGAGAGAGAGAGAGAGAGAGAGAGAGAGAGAGAGAGAGAGAGAGAGAGAGAGAGAGAGAGAGAGAGAGAGAGTTTAAGAAAGGAACCCTTAGGATGTGAATGCATGTTCATTCCATAACGATGCTTACAAACAGTTTGTCACATGAAATGCATATCGTAATCTGATAAAAGCCCAGATTTACAGTATAAAGTGACAGGCTGGAGATGATCACAGTCGCCCACAACAGCCTGATTAAATCCGGATCGGGAAGACAGAAGGTCTGGAGCTGCAAATGTGAACACTACACTTATCCGTCAGTCCAGGACAGCCACTTTGGTGCAAAATCTCTCCAAGCCTCTAAACTTTGTGAAGGAACGTCTCCATTTGGGTCCTAGCATGAGCGTGTTGTGAAACCAAAAATCTCTCTTTGTCATACTTGTGTCAGTCTAGTTCTGCTCTGACTGGACTGAATGTGTGAATGTGCATGAGGACTGGAAATGACTGGGAACCATGGGAAGTGAGCTGG
>NW_015542451.1:1797022-1814047 GCF_001515605.1 Sinocyclocheilus anshuiensis
TCAGTTTGGAGATAGAATTGTTGCATAATTCCAAATAAATAGATTATGATCCACAAATAAATGTAAAGAGATTAACAAAAATTAAACATATTGACAAATAAATAGAATTAGATACACAAATAAATCTTAAAATTTCACAAACATGAATTAAATTCACAAATAAATAAAATCAATTCACCAATATGTATTTATGTCACAACCACAACTTTGCCTGGCATTCATTTGTGAATCGCATCCTGTGCATTTGTAGATCGCTGTGCGCATTTGTGGATTTTGAAACATTTCTAGTGAGTCCACGCATTTGTGGATTGTCAGTGTCTTGACGCTAGAAATTTTCAAAATCCACAAATGCGTGCAGAGATCCACAAATGAACAGGACGCGATTCACAAATGAATGCCAGGCTAAATTGTGTTTGTGACATAAAAATATATTTATGAATATGATTTTTATTTGCAAATCTCATTTTATTTATTTGTGAATTTAATTAATGTTTGTGAAACTCTAAGATTTATTTGTGGATCTCATTCTATTTATTTGTCAATATGTGAATTTTTTTATCTCTTTACATTTATTTGTGGATCATAATCAATTTTTTTGGAATTATGCAACAATTCTATCTCCATATTAAACGCAGCGTCTAAGTGGACACTGACACACAGAGACAGAGAGTAGATGAGGACGCAGCCCTGCTGTCAGTCCAAACACTCACACTGCAAAGAGTCAATGAGAGAATGAAGCTGCTGATCTGTGCACGCCTTCTGACCAAATATATCTGTGAGCTGACATTCACGGACAACATCAGGCAGATGTGAATAGAAGCTAAGCAGTTGAACGTGCGGGACGAGCCGTCGCTCACCTCGCAGGTCCTGCCCGGAGCGACCCGCGCCCGTGTTCTGTCGGGACATCCGCAGGGAGGTGCGCAGGGGGGCGTGTCTCTGCTCATCCAGATACGCCAGGTCCTCCAGATGTGCCGAACTGGTGGCTGATGGGACAGAAAACACGTGATGAGAGACATAAAAACACCAGGATGAAGATGAGCTCATCTGATCAGACCTAACATTCTCAATAGTATTGCTTATGCTGTTTAACAATCACTCAGAATACCCTAGCAACTGCATAGCAACACACTAGCAACCACTCAGAATGCCTTAGCAACTGCGTAGCAACACACAAGCAACCACTCAGAATGCCATAGCAACACACTAGCAACCAGTCAGAATGCCCTAGCAACTGCGTAGCAACACACTAGCAACCACTTAGATTGCCCTAGCAACTGCGTAGCAAAACACCATCAATCAATCAGAGTGCCCTAGCAACTGTGCTGCACCACACCATCCACCACTCAGAATGCCCTAGCAACTGCGTAGCAACACACTAGCAACCACTTAGATTGCCCTAGCAACTGCGTAGCAAAACACTAGCAACTGCTCAGAATTCCCTAGCAACTGTGTAGCAACACACCAGCAACCACTCAGAGAGCCCTAGCAACTGCATAGCAACCACTCAGAACACTATAGCAAATGCACAGATATGTCCTGACACCTGGCAGCCACACAAAACACCATAGCAACTGCATAGCAACCACCCAGAACACTAAAGTGAATGCATAGATACGCCTTGTCCCGTGGCAACCACATGAAAAAACATAGCAACTGCATAGCAACCACTCAGAATGATATAGCAAATGCATAGATATGCCTTACTATCAGGCAAACACACAAAACACTATAGCAAAGCACACACAACCAATCAGAATACCCTATCATCCTGCAAAGCAACTGCCCAGTATCTGTAACATAGAGTTTGAGAGAGAGAGAGAGAGAGAGAGAGAGAGAGAGAGAGAGAGAGAGAGAGAGAGAGAGAGAGAGAGAGAGAGAGAGAGAGAGAGAGAGAGAGAGAGAGAGAGAGAGAGAGAGAGAGAGAGAGAGAGAGAGAGAGAGAGAGAGAGTTTAAGAAAGGAACCCTTAGGATGTGAATGCATGTTCATTCCATAACGATGCTTACAAACAGTTTGTCACATGAAATGCATATCGTAATCTGATAAAAGCCCAGATTTACAGTATAAAGTGACAGGCTGGAGATGATCACAGTCGCCCACAACAGCCTGATTAAATCCGGATCGGGAAGACAGAAGGTCTGGAGCTGCAAATGTGAACACTACACTTATCCGTCAGTCCAGGACAGCCACTTTGGTGCAAAATCTCTCCAAGCCTCTAAACTTTGTGAAGGAACGTCTCCATTTGGGTCCTAGCATGAGCGTGTTGTGAAACCAAAAATCTCTCTTTGTCATACTTGTGTCAGTCTAGTTCTGCTCTGACTGGACTGAATGTGTGAATGTGCATGAGGACTGGAAATGACTGGGAACCATGGGAAGTGAGCTGGGCAGGAATGCTTCTGTATATGGGATGAGCACAGCAGCTGGGAATTTTGGGGAGGGGTTGGATTGGAGTCAGAGTGGCTGACAGAAAGATCCTGCCAGCCAGCCAGTCAGGATGGGATTTGTGCGAATTGGAGCTGGGTGGTTCTCGCCAATGTTACTAACAATTAGGATGCTTTCACACCTGGCCCGTTGTTTCGGAACCTGCCGCATTTCCCCCCTTAGCTCGGTTCATTTGGGCATATGTGAACACGGCAATCGCGCCCGGATCTGCGGCAAAACAATCGGTCCGAGATCGCCTGAACGAGGTGGTCTCGGCTCGATTGAAAACGAACTCTGGAGCGGTTCGGTTGTAGTGAGAAAGCAATGAACCTGTGAATGTCTGTGGGTGAGCACGTCTTCGCCATTCAAAATAAAAACGCGCACTTTTTCATTTTATAATGCTGTCTTATTGCTCTTCTTCCTAGTATGTACATTTTTAAAATGTTTTCCCGATGAATCCTGGACTCCTGCTCAAAATGAATTAATATAAGGACAGCTACAAAAAAAAACAACAAAAAAAAAAACAATAATCAGAATCAGAATCAGAAAGAGCTTTTAAAGCAATCGATCTACAGGTGTGAAAGCACCCTTAGTGAAACCATTTAACAAGGTAATTATTTGGTCTTAAAAAAAAGTAAATAAAATAAATAAATAAACAAATACATTTTTCACAATAAATAATGTTTCTATGAAAGCCTATTTCTGCCACAAAAAATAAAAGCAAAAAAGGTAATTACGACTTTTTATCTCACAATTCAGATTTTTTTTCTTCTTACAATTCAGAGAAAAAAGTCAGAATTGGTAAATATAAACTCAGAATCCTATTTTTGCTTTGCTTTGCATTTTGGTTTACAACGTTTTGGTTTACATCTCAATTCTGACTTTGTTTTTCTCTGAATTTTGTGTTTACATCTCGCAATTCTGTTTTTTGTTTCACCATGGAATAATAAATAAATAAGGTAAATCATTCTAAGTTTATATCTAGTTACAAACTCGCAATTGCGAGTTAACATCTTGCCGTTCTGAGTTCATATCTGAGAAAATGCTTTGAAAATATTGAGCAAATTCTGAGTTCTGAGAAAATGCTTTTTTTTTTGCATTAACTAACAATGTGTAATACGTTTGTTACAGTATTTATTATTTTTTGTTAATATTAGCTAATAAAAATACAACTGTTCATTTTTAGTCCATGTCAGCTAAGGTCCATTAACTGACATTAATAGATACATTCAAGGAATTGATTGTAAAATTTAAATAAAATAAAAAATTATAAAATTAAAAACACTGTTAAAGTACCAAATATGGTGGAGTGTTAACATGAAAACCAGTGGCGTTTGGCGTTACTGATATCCAGTGTGTGGAGTATCCAACCATAAGTGGAGTACAAAATGATCAAGTCATGTGGACCACTTTCATGGTGCTTTTAAAGTACAAAATTCTTATATGATTAATATATAAATATGATATCATTAGCAGTATTATTGTTGTCATTATTAATCACATTTTCATTGTATAATGATGAAATAATCATAGTCACTACTGTAAACCCATCTGAGAGCACAACTGTAGTGACTTTTGTAGTTTTTTGAGAGACAGTTTGTGTTATTTTCAGTTCGATTGCTTTAGACAGGAACGATATATGCCACAGAGTTCAAGGATTCTTCTCAGAATGACTTTGTGTGAATGGATGTCTCATTGTAAGTGCATCAGATGAAATAGAAAGGGTACTCTGCATAAATAAAAAAGTAATCACGTTGAAATTGATTTTGGGGTGTGCTTGTGTGTGCTATCATGTGTGCTTGTGTGTATATGACAAGACATCCTTGTCCTGAGATAAAATTGAGTTTGAGTGTGTGAAAACGAGTGTCACAGGTGCATCTTATACCAGGAAACCGCAGGTGGACGAATCTGAGGTTCTGCTTGTAATGAGACTGGAAAACAAGCAATTACAGCAGCTTTCGAATAGAATTAAAGATATTCTGTTCTCACGAGGACCTTCCAATGCATTAAAATTGAGTTCTGAAAATTGAGTCAGGCTGAGCTGCCCTTATTGGACCAGTTAGAGTCTTGTTACGGAAATACAAATGTAACAGAAATGATTCCAACCAAGCAACACAGCCTGACTTCGTTTAGCCCGAGTTAAAAGGGTAATTCAAACAAAAATGAAGGTTCTGTCACCACTTAATCACCTTCATGTTATTCCCGACCTGTGTGACTTTCTTTCTTCCATGGAACACAAAAGAAAACGTCTCTTATCTAACGTCTGCTCATCTCTATAGACCTCATGCGTCAGAGAAACAAGCGCACAGCCATCTTTCGAATTTTGTCTTTGAACTTCATTTTTTGCGATGACTCTATAACTGTTGAAGAGTAATTAAACGGTGAAGTGGATTTACTTAATGTAGCGTTAACAAAAGTTATCATGTGAATCTTCTGAAAAGGGGCAGGGCTACATAAGGTACATGGGAACATGGGCAGTCCATAAATATAGTCAAATAAAATATCATGATATAGATGATAGATAAATAAACAAACAAACTAACAACACATTATGCCTTGGCAACTTACAGAAATAAGTTTAATTTGAAGTACATTTTTTATTTGAAAGTAAACATAAATAGTAATATTTAAAAAGAACAAAAACTAAGAAAAAAGACAAATGCACAAAACAAAATAACTAAAAACTAAACTAAAATTGGCATGAAAACTGAAAATAATTAATTTATATTCTATATAATGATATGTTATTTAAAATATTTATTAAAAGCAAAAAAATAATTTTATTAGAAAAATTATAATAGTGAATAATAGTGAATAAATAGTGCTAAAATAACAAAACACTAATCAAAAAAGTAGTCAATGCAAATCATATGCTATTATGAAAGTCTTCTGAAGCTGCTTTTGTTTGATTACAAAAACAGTCAAATCAGTAATACTGTGAAATATTATTGCAATATAATATAATTGTTATCTATCTTAATATATGTTAAAATGTAATTTATTTCTGTGATCAAAGCTGAATTTTCAGCATCATTACTCCAGTCTTCAGTGTCACGTGATCTTCAGAAATCATTCTAATATGCTGATTTGCTGCTCAAGAAACATTTCTGATTATTATCAATGTTGAAAACAGTCGTGCTGCTTCCTATTTTTGTGGATTTTTTTCAGGATTCTTTGATGAACAGAAAGAACAGCATTTATTTGGAAAAACTTTTTTTGTTAACATTTCAAATGTACTGTCACTTTTGATCACTTTAATGCATACTTGCTGAATAAAAGTATTCATTCCTGTAAAAATCAGACAGTTAGCTCTCACATGACTTTCAGATGATTTGGAATAAAGTGCAAATAAAGTCATTTTTGAGCTCAACAGCCCCAGTCCCCATTCTCTGTCACCAGCCTGGACATTCTGCTAAACATCTTCTTTTGTGTTTCACAGGCGACAGGGTTTGTAGTGATATGAGGGAGAGTAAACGATGCCAGTATTTTCATTTTTACCTGAAGTATCCCTTTAAGCTCAGGTTTTATTGTATTACATCACTCCTCCATCCCTATTCTTCCTTTTCATTCTCTTCTAGAAACCTCTAATTAGGACGTTTACATGTCTTCAGTATCTCTCCTTTCAGCTACACACAACACAATACATCTACAACATTACATAATCTACAATCTGCACTCCTCCGGTTCCATTCACACCTCCTCAACTCCCTGGTTTCTCCGCCGGTCTCTGTGCGGATGAGAATCTGACGGTGAGCTCTGGGGGTTTGAGCTGGTTAAAGCCTGCAGCTTTGATCTCCTCCACCACCGGAGCTCAGCCAATCAGCAGCCGGCATTCTCCTCTCCTTTCATCTTATCTCCATCTCTCTCGTTCCACTTCTCACCCATAATCCCTTACCTTGCCATTATCATCACACTTTTTTTCTTTCATCCCCCTTTTCTTTCTCTTTCCTCCCTTTTATTCATTCCTCGTTACATCATTTGGGTTTATAGTGAGTATTTCTCGCTCTCCTTTTCACTGAGATTATTACTTACCTCAGTACATTATTTATATCGTTGCCCTTTCATCTTTCTTTTTTTATAGGCTTTCATTTTTTCTTCCTACACATCTCTCCTTCGGACGAGATTTGTTTTCTAACCGATGTTAGAGTTACGATTATTAAGCGACGACTACATGTACTGATACAGATGATCTCTGTACACTGCAAAAAATTATTTTCTTAGTATTTTTGTCTTGTACAACTATTTAATCAAGACACATTTACTTGAGAAGCAAAATGACTTAAAGGAATAGTTCATCCACAAATGAAAATTTGCTGAAAATGTACTCGCCCACAGCCCATCCAAGATGTAGATGAGTTTGTTTCTTCATGGGAACAGATTTGGAGAAATGTAGCATTGCATCACTTGCTCAGCAATGGATGCTCTGCAGTGAATGGGTGCCGTCAGAATGAGAGTCCAAACAGCTGATAAAAACATCACAATAATCCACAAGTAATCCACACCACTCCAGTGCATCAGTTAATGTCTTGTGAAGTGAATAGCTGTGTTTGTAAGAAACAAATCCATCATTAAGACGTTTTTAACTACAAACCGTTGCTTCTGGCTAAAATATAAGTCCATAATCCATAATAATGCTTCATCCAGAGAAAAGGTCCATACTCTGTTGTCTCTCACATCAAAAGCCACCCACATATTTGATTAGAGCTTGTTTTGGCTTGCTTATTCTGTGCATATTTCTCTCCTGATACAGACATTATGGATAAAGGACTCTTATTTTGGCCAGAAGCAATGATTTAAAGTTAAAACACATCAAGGATGGATCTGTTTCTTACAAACACACAACTTTTGTCTTCTCCAGATGTTAACTGATGGACTGGAGTGGTGTGGATTACTTGTGGATTATTGTGATGTTTTTATCAGCTGTTTGGACTCTTATTCTGACGGCACCCATTCACTGCAGAGGGTGAACTATTTCTTAAATAAATTTAGAACAATTTAGAAAAATTAACCAAGTTTATGCTTAAAACAAGACGAAATACCTGCCAGTGGAGTAAGAAAAATGAACTTGTTTCCTCTTGGAATAAAGTTTATTTTTCTTATCCCATTGACAAGATAATTGTTATTGTTCACACATTTTCAATAAACAAGACTTTTTTTTTTTTCGATTCGAAATTCGAAAAGTCGATTTTGTTATGTTTAGATATTTGTACTGCAAATCAAGACTTTTCAATTACTGAGGAAAAACATTTTGCAGATCTAATGAATTTGGGAAAGTCATGTGATCACAAAACCATTTTGAGAAATTGGTGAATGCTCTTATTATTGACTTCTTTCTCTTGTTATGCTTGATGGGATTCAAGCAGCCAGCAACTTTGAAAAAAAATAGGTCTAAATATGGGTTGATAAATGCAGCTTTGCATATTCAGCAAAAGTGCAAATAAATGAAAAGATAAAATATTATATTGCATCTGCAGCTTTTCCAAACTGTTAGCAATTTGCTCTGCAATTTTTAACCATGGTCATCTGACAAAAACACATGTTCGACTCAGACCGGACTAAAATCACAAAGCGATTTCCTCAGGAAAATCTCGTTCCATCCAAACAGGGCTTTAATCTCTGCTTTCTCTTACTAATGGTGTCTCAGTCTCACATCGCTCAGCTCTCTTCTCGGGGGCCGATGGGACTCTACAAACACACATTAGTATTACTTTGGACACTATAAGGTTACGTTAAGCCCTGCGTTACTACAGACTTAGCATTGAAAAGACATTCAGACGGCCACTGTGGAGATTTGCCTCATTGTGGTTCTGACTGACTGATGTAAAAGACACGTTACGATACATGTTTAATGAGTACATCTGCTCCCACGATCCCGACCGGCACTGCCTGCACTGAATAAACAATCAGCGCTGTCTGTGACCTCGACAAAATAATGTGCTGAATAAACTTCCACGATTCTGATATGACTCACTACAAACCTGGATGGCTTTCTTGTTTTCAACGGACATAATAGGTGAATTTTTTAAGAATATCCTGGCTGTTCTTTTCCATATAGTCAAAGTGAATGGCGACTGGAGCTGTCAAGCTCGAAAATTGATTAAAAAACATGAAAACATCTTTAAAAATCATCCAGGAGACTCATGCGCTACATTCCAAGACTTATGAAGCCATGTGATGGCTTTGTGAGACAGACTGACAGTTTTTCTCTGCTGTAGTTCACGTCAAATATGGTGGTTGTAATATGGTTTAATCTCAAGAACCTATGGCATTTGGTCTCAAATGTTGCTGACACGTCATTTCACAAGTCCATATGACTTTTGTAGTGCATTTTTCAGAGATTCCGTGGGGATGAATATTAATGAATGTGAATAATCACTTCTCGTATGGTGTTTAGAGGTCTTGCAAACATACCACCAAGTCATATTGACCACCTTTATGGTAATTATAAGGTGAATTTTGGTCATGTTGGAGCTTGACAACCCCAGTTTCCATTGACGTTTTTATTATATGGAAAGAACAGCCAGGTTGTTCACAAATTCAACTTATGTGTTACACAGAACAGTTCAGGTTATTTGGGTTTGAACTTTAACTGTAGATATTTTAGCATTACATAAGAAAAAAAAAGACCTTTAGATCATGTAGATCCACAGTTTACTTTCCAGACTAAAATACTACTAAAGTAAGTCATCAACAAAAACAATAGACTATAATTATTTGTAAGAAATACCACATTAATAATAAATATTAATGTTTGAAATGCAACCTATAAAGCTGTTTTTCAGTGGAGGGGAACATTAATAATTGTGCATACTGACTTTGTTCACTTCTCGAATAAATTCATAAGCCTTGGAATATACTGCATAAGTCATGCTGACAACCCTAGTAATGACTGTGAATAATGACTTTGTCCACTTCTTGTATGACTTCATAACTTGTACCACCAAGTCATATGGATCACCTTTATGCTAATTTTAATGTGCTTTTTGTCATTTTGGAGCTTGACAACCTTAGTCTTCATTTGATTTATTATATGGAAAAAGCAGCCATAATATTCTTCAAAAATTCACCTTTTGCTTTACACTAATGAAGTTGTACGGGTGTAACAAAGGTCCTGACGATGAGCAAATAATGACAGAATTGTCATTTGTGTGTTAACTTCATTCTGTAGATATTCATCAAAGAAAAAATTCATCTGTAGATCACACAGTATATTTTCCCGACCGATCTACACCGCTTGCCGCAGTCAGATTTGCAATATGATTAATGCTGCTGTCAGATTTGTATGGTTTCTCAGAGCACTGCATCATTCCTGATCACAAGCGTGAATACCAGCCGTTTTCTCAATTAAGAAATAATCTTTTATATCACTTGCCCTTTTGAGAGTCACTTTCCTTCGAGATAACCATAACTCATTGCTCTCTCTCTCTCTCTCTCTCTCTCTTGCTCCTAAAAACGGGTCTTCTCATAAATACAACAACGCTGATTACTTGGACACTAACACAATCAGCCAGCAATGAAGAGGCGCTGCGTTACATAAGAGACATAACAACATCATCAGACAGATTTAGCTTTTACTTCAGGGAGAGCTATTCCACAAGGCTCATCATTATTGCCGCTATTAGACGCCTCTTATCTCCTGTTAACGCCGCCCCAGCAGTGCAGAGCTAAAGCATATAGTCCACGACCCGGGCTGATTCCGTCACTAACTGCAGTTTGATGGCTCTGAGTGGCTGTATGATTGAGCTGAGCTGGAATTGCACTGAAGAGTGAGGACGCTCTGAGCTGTAATGGTGTGACCCGACTGAACACTGGAGAGACACCAGAGTCACGCGCCATTCAGAACCCAATCAAGAATGCCTTTTAAGTTCCTTTTGAATTGAATTTTGAATATAAGAAAGCTGACTTAAAATAGAATGACATTTAAAGAAACATTTAATTTTTCAGTACAAATGATGATAAATGTGATCATATATACAACATATTATAACAACCTATTTAAAACAACAACAAAAACGATATATATATAATTAAATATTCATAAAATATGTAAATATGTAAAATTTTATAGGTTGTATTTTAAACACTTATTTATAATTTATTATTAATGTTTTAGTACTTGTTTAGTACTTGTCTAGTACTTGATAGATGATAGATAGATAGATAGATAGATAGATAGATAGATAGATAGATAGATAGATAGATAGATATATAGATAGATAGATAGATAAAATGAATATTATCATTATTATATACTCATAATAAATACTAAAACATTAATCATAAATTATGTTTGAAATGCAACGCAAATAATGAATTATTTTATACTTATTTGATCACTTATTTATAATGTATTATTAATATTTTAGTATTTATTATTACTATATTATCATTTTTACTACACTATATACACACACACATATAGTGTCGTAAAAATATATAGTGTAGTACTATTATACAGGTCATATTTAAAGTATTTATTATTTAGTATAGTATTTATGATAGATAGATAGATAGATAGATAGATAGATAGATAGATAGATAGATAGATAGATAGATAAATAGATAGATAATTATAATAAATTATAAATAAATGTTTGAAATGCAACCTAAATAATGAAATATTCATTAAATTAGTAATATAAATTTAATGAATATTATTCAGTTTTATGTATTTCATTACATTTAATGAACTCTCACTGAACCAAGCAAACTTACAAGATGAAAACCTTGACACCTGTTCTTGTGTATTTTGTTATTGTTGTGTGACTGTTGCATTTCCTTTCATTCCAATTCAACATCCTGTGGTTTGTGGTCAATTCGATTCAAACTCCAAAAGTCATGAACTGTAACAGAGCCAATTCTTATATTCTGAATGTTGCCCAACCCTGTAAGACATGTTTTAGTAATCAACATGACGTCCAAACATCTTTTGTTGGATGTTTGGGATTTGCCGCAGGAAGCTGTTCCCCAAGCAGCGGGATTGTTATGTGCATCGAGTGGCACAACAGGAAATCACAATCCCGACTGATAAAGAGATGGAAAGAAAAACAGCACACAAACATCCAAAATCAGAGGAGGCGGGGCTTCAGACTCACCTGCCACTGAGTTAGGACGGGGCATGAGGTAGAGGGGGGTGGGGTGAGAGGAATAGTGGGCGGAGCTGGGCTCAGGGATCTTGTTGAGGCTGTAGGTGGAGGCGGCCATGTTTTCGTCCACGCGATACAAGCTGGAGTCCAGAGTGGATCTGTGAGAGTGCCAGAGCTTCAGGCTGCTGCCTCGAGAGCCGTCGCCGTGTTTCCCGCTCCTGTCCATTGGCTCCGAGTAACTGGTGAGGGTGGCTGGGAAAAGAGGCAGGATGAAGGAGAGAAGCTGTCAAGACTGTGCTCCTTACAGATCACATCAGCTGGGTTTTCGTGCAAAGTTGTGACAAGAAAATTCTGTTAGAAAGGGTAATTTCCCCAGAGGACTGAGTGGAGCTGCGTTTGAATACTGTATGAAAAGTGATTGCATCAATTAAGCTCTTGCAGTTTTGCGAGTATCATTTGGCTTGATTTTCAGTGCATTATCTTCAGATATGCGTGATAAACACAGAGCTTTAGAGCCTTAAAAATATCATTACATCTAAAGACTTATTTTACACCACTAGTTGCATAAGTGGAACTGCAACTTGTTTGTTTCAATGAAATTAGATTTTTGTTTTCAGAAAAGAAGTGCATTATACGTACTCACCTCGCTGCGTTCATTTTTCAGTGTGAAAACATGAATTGCACTACTAATACTATGAAACAGAGCTGAAAAGTGCAGAATTATGTGAAATGGGACACAGTTAGTGTAAGTGGAGGTATGAATAAAACATGGCTTAATATTGGTGCATTCAAGTCATGTTAGAAAGATTGTATTTACGAGTTGAACACACTTAAACGTCACCACAAAGTCGTAATTATGAGAGGTAGACTAAAACTTTGTTTAAGCCCAGATTTTTCGAGTTTGGAGAGTGTCAGTGAGAAAAGATGTTTGGAAGCAATGGATGCAGCATCTGTATTGATGGTAAATTTGTTGAAATAATATTATCAAATCTAAATCTAAATATATTTATTAAATCTTCAATTTACTATAAAACTAATCTAAGTTGCATGCACAAAATACAATGTAAAATTATGATAGAATATATTCAATTTACAATTAACATATTCAGAAAAAAAAGTAAATTAAAAAATTGAACATAAAAAGCAAAAACATATTCATCATTTTGTAGAAGCAGAGTTTAAAAACCTTGCTGATTTTCATTTATTTATTTATTTTTTTGTAGAAAAGGTATCACCATCTTGCTCCGAGCAGAGTGACTTGAACTCACTTGACATTGTCATTATGACTTCCCAACTCATAAATACGAACTTCCCAGGAGGAATTAAACACACCATACGGCAGCTCCGGGAACACAACTCCCGCCTTTCAGTCAAAAGAGCCACTCGGCTTTTAGAAAAGGCATCTGATTTTTATTCTAGCACATAGACCAGTCAGTATTAGCTGGACCAGCCTGAAAATATTCAGGTTTTATTGTGATTTTAACTTAAGGAGCAATGATTCCACTGTTGTCAAAACATATACTTATTTTAACTATAAACTTTAACCGTTTTTGCGATTTCAGTGTTTCCTCTTTCAAGTAGAAAGGAGCTGTACTCGCAAGCCTATTGCTTTTATGAAAAAATAGCTGGCCGGGTGAATTACCAAGATGGACAAAGAGTAAGCTGACATTCTGAAAGGAGAATGGAGTGTCTGGGAAACCTAATGTACATTCACTATTAAAAAAGTTCCACCTTCCTCAACTTCAAAACTTAAGTTCAGTTGCTGCCTTATTTAAAGTATAATCGAATTGGCTGTACAAGTCATTTCAACTTAAATGATATTAAACTGACTTAAAAGCTGAGTTGAATCACGTATAACTAAAAAAGGGAAATTATTTTGATGTTAAATTAAAGGAAAAACACATGTTACCATGACTTACTGATCACATCATTTCTTACAATGTTCACAACAGAAAATGCTACACATTTAAGTCAATAAACTTTGCACAAAAATGAATATATATATATATATATATATATATATTGGAAGAAATGAATGATTTTAGCCAACAAGAAAGCATCAAATTGATCAAAAGTGACAGTAAAAACATTTTTAATGTTACAAATGATTTCTAAAACCAAGTAAATGCTGTTCTTTTGAACTTTCTATTCATCAAATAATCCTGAAAAAAAAGTTTCCACACAGCTTAACTATTTTCAATGGTAATAATTAGAAATGTTTCTTGAGCAGCAAATCAGCATATTAGAATGATTTCTGAAGATCATGTGACACTGAAGACTGGAGTAATGATCCTGGAAATTCAGCTTTGATCACAGGAATAAATTACATTTAACTATATATTCACATAGAAAACAGTAAAAATCCATTTTAATCCCCACAAAACCTAAACAGTCTCAATTATCAAGCCGATTTGATTGTCTGAGCAGTCTGAGCAGTTAGTGCTCAAGCCCCACCCACGGCCACTGACAGACTGTCCCATATTAGCATATCTCCGGTCACTGTGAACAGAGCTGTTCTTGACAAGGTAAAAAGGGTGTTGTTTTACACGACCGTTGAGGAATTTTAACCAAAGTATGTTACAGACATTTCAAGAAGACCTTAAAGAATCACACCAAATTCTGGAAAAATAGGCATCCGATGTCCACTTTAAAATATATTAAAATAGAAAACAGTTTTTTTAAATAGTACATATGCACTATAGTACAAATAGTACATATTACACACAATATTACTGTTTTTACTGTATTTTTGATCAAATAAATGCCACTTTTGAAAACATAACCAATCTTACCGACCCCAAATGTCAGTCACTCACCGATAATGCCGCTGTCTCTGCTCTCCAGGGTGGATGTGGGGCTGGTGACGGCCTGTCCTGGAGCAGCAGAAGGAAGAGTGGAGCATGGACTGCAGGCAGGAGGCGAGGCGGTGCTGCTGGTCAGGGTGGAACACGGACTCATCCTCCCACTCACTCCTAAACCCTGCACACAAAGCCTTTGCTCTCAGTGTCTCAGCTTGTGTTTGCAGTTGACCAATTAATCTCTATCAGCTCTGGAAGTCTGCAGCTGGCAGCAGGAAGTCCTCTCTCTCGGCTCCTGATAGGACGGCGGTGGCACTCCGTGACAGGCTGAGCCAGTGTCGGCATTCTGAAAGGAGAATGGAGTGTCTGGGAAACCTAATGTACATTCACTATTAAAAAAGTTCCACCTTCCTCAACTTCAAAACTTAAGTTCAGTTGCTGCCTTATTTAAAGTATAATCGAATTGGCTGTACAAGTCATTTCAACTTAAATGATATTAAACTGACTTAAAAGCTGAGTTGAATCACGTATAACTAAAAAAGGGAAATTATTTTGATGTTAAATTAAAGGAAAAACACATGTTACCATGACTTACTGATCACATCATTTCTTACAATGTTCACAACAGAAAATGCTACACATTTAAGTCAATAAACTTTGCACAAAAATGAATATATATATATATATATATATATATATTGGAAGAAATGAATGATTTTAGCCAACAAGAAAGCATCAAATTGATCAAAAGTGACAGTAAAAACATTTTTAATGTTACAAATGATTTCTAAAACCAAGTAAATGCTGTTCTTTTGAACTTTCTATTCATCAAATAATCCTGAAAAAAAAGTTTCCACACAGCTTAACTATTTTCAATGGTAATAATTAGAAATGTTTCTTGAGCAGCAAATCAGCATATTAGAATGATTTCTGAAGATCATGTGACACTGAAGACTGGAGTAATGATCCTGGAAATTCAGCTTTGATCACAGCAATAAATTACATTTTAATTAATTATAAAGGGGACATCGGATGCAAAATTCACTTTTACATTGTGTTTGCATATAAATGTGTCTTAGCAGTGTGTGCAACCAGCCTACAATGATAAAAATCCATTCACTCCTTTTTAATCCCCACAAAACCTAAACAGTCTCAATTATCAAGCCGATTTGATTGTCTGAGCAGTATGACATCATAGTGCTCAAGCCCCACCCACGGCCACTGACAGACTGTCCCATATTAGCATATCTCCGGTCACTGTGAACAGAGCTGTTCTTGACAAGGTAAAAAGGGTGTTGTTTTACACGACCGTTGAGGAATTTTAACCAAAGTATGTTACAGACATTTCAAGAAGACCTTAAAGAATCACACCAAATTCTGGAAAAATAGGCATCCGATGTCCACTTTAAAATATATTAAAATAGAAAACAGTTTTTTTAAATAGTACATATGCACTATAGTACAAATAGTACATATTACACACAATATTACTGTTTTTACTGTATTTTTGATCAAATAAATGCCACTTTTGAAAACATAACCAATCTTACCGACCCCAAATGTCAGTCACTCACCGATAATGCCGCTGTCTCTGCTCTCCAGGGTGGATGTGGGGCTGGTGACGGCCTGTCCTGGAGCAGCAGAAGGAAGAGTGGAGCATGGACTGCAGGCAGGAGGCGAGGCGGTGCTGCTGGTCAGGGTGGAACACGGACTCATCCTCCCACTCACTCCTAAACCCTGCACACAAAGCCTTTGCTCTCAGTGTCTCAGCTTGTGTTTGCAGTTGACCAATTAATCTCTATCAGCTCTGGAAGTCTGCAGCTGGCAGCAGGAAGTCCTCTCTCTCGGCTCCTGATAGGACGGCGGTGGCACTCCGTGACAGGCTGAGCCAGTGTCGGTTCGGGTTAGGTGGGCGCTGAGGCCCCAGGCAGGCCATAATGAAGCATGGCACGGCTAATCTGCCCACTACCACGATTAACATCAAACATCACAACAGGCAAAGCACCTTGCCTTAAAACATTCACAACCACTTAAGGTCAGAGTGACAAGTCCATACACACACACACACTCACACTCACACACACACACACACACACACACACACACATACACACACACTCTCTCTGTAGTTATGTAACACTATACTCCTGTTGTTCAGACCGTTCTTGTTCTGGTGCTCAGGACTGCATGCTAACATGAGGAAAATGGGCCAACTGTATTCTGAAAAGTGCTGTATCAACAGAGCGAATAGCAAAAAGGCTGTCTTTATGTAATTCCCTAATTAGAGGTAAACTCATTTGAATGCCATATGTGGCCTCTTCTCTGCAGGAGGGAAAGATCATTTTTGAATAAAGCTGACACCTCAAAGAACAAGAGATTTTACAGTGGAAAGTGAGGAAAATTCTGTTTTCTGCTTCGTGACGTTATTTTCATTACAATTAATCTCCCACAATTAATAATATCATGATAGCAACAATTAATCTATATCAGGGGTAGGCAACGTCGGTCCTGGAGTGTCGATGTCCTGCAGAGTTTAGCTCCAACCCTGAAAAAAAACACACCTTACTGTAGCCTTAGTAATCCTGATGACTTTAGTTAGCTTGTTCAGGTGTGTTTGATTAGGGTTAGATCTAAACTAGGGCTGCATGATAAATCGCATGCGATATTTAACGAGCATCTTGTCAGAAAGCCGGTTCTGTAATCAGCGGTAAATCTCCATTC